>NW_017259334.1:1339125-1342120 GCF_001594045.1 Atta colombica | reverse complement strand
ATTATTTCATTATTGATGTTAAATTCATAATAATAATTGTTATATGTATGTAAGAATAATGAATTTTTATTTTCAAAATATGATTATATTTGCTGATAAAATAAGTTCTGTTGTTTTTCACGTATGAAAAGGATAGATAAATAGGGAAACATATTATATTCAATATATCACAATATTATTAGAAAATCTTTAGTATACTCAGCTCCATACATCACGTTCGATTAATAACCCAATTTCAAAATAATTCCGCATGATGAATCTGGATTAAATGTAAATAAATTATTGAGTGGAGCGTGTTTCTGCGAAGCCGCCTTGATTATTTCCTGAGCCACGATACCACCAACGACAGAACAAACTGGACTGAGTTGTCCATACAAATCACTCCTATAATTACAAAAATATTATTATACATGTAAACTTTTTGATCGATTAATTTACGTGTCAAAGCTGTCATACATACTCTACTAAATTATTTATTTTATCGCCTAACTCATATTTTTTAATAATGGCAGAAGCTTCATTTTTCAGGTTTTCACAACCTCTTTCATTAGGCAATGGATCTTCACCATACTTTTCACGATAATTCAGCAATACTAAAAAAATTTATTATTTAGACTATCTTTAAATATAAATCTTTACTTTTAAAAAAAATTTCTAATTTTAAAACATACTTAGCATCATATAGTAGATGTCTTCCTCCTTAGTTAAAGATGTTTTTGGAACATTTAGAATAAATTCAAATGGTACAAAAGTTTCCGTGCGCTTTTCACTAACTATTATGGTTTCAATCTTTTCTTTACCCACAGGTTCACCACCTTCCGGTATTGTGACTTTCTTTGATTTTGACACATCCCTAAAAGATTTTCCATTATTTATTTACAAGACATTCACTCTTAATATGTCAAATTCAAAAATATAAATGTACGCACTCTACATATTCATGTTCTTGTAAATCTATAAATACATAACCAAGTCCTCCCCATACATCCCCAGCAAAGAATTTGACTTTTTGATTTCTGCACGCTCGATTAATCCTCTTTAGCTGGGTAATAGTACAATGCATAGCACATACTATATCAAACTGTCCAAAATATTCATCAGGCTTATCGTCAACCTTGTCTGAATCTGCATTAACATTAACCATGGGATTCAAGTTTTGCGCTCTTGGCAATGATGCTTCAGCTTTCTGTAAGCAAATAATTATTTCAGTACATATTTATTCGTGCGGCAAAGTAGTATAATCTACTATTTAATATTTACATTCTTTCCAATATCTTCTTTTGGAATAAAGAACTGCGAACATCTATCCAACTCGATTGCATTTCTATGGTCCAAAAATGTAACGCTTTTAACTCCAGCTAGAATAATGTTTTTAGCAATTTCTGCTCCGAAACCATCTAATCCTATCAAAAGAATTTTTGCAGCTCGCAATCTGTGAAAAATATAGATAAAAAACATTCAAGAAAATAATATTTAACAAAAATTTTTATAAACTATTCTAAAATGTTAGATCTGTTTTTCCCTGCATTAAACTGCACTAGAATTTTTTTCATTTTCATTAAATATATATAAAAAATATATTTATTATACTGTTATAAATTCCGAAAGTATATATTATACTAATTCAGTTGATAGAAAACAGACTTATTTCTGTTTTTTAAAAGATATATATATGTACGTAATCGGCAAAGAGCAAAGAAAAACAAATTACGTCCAAAAATTAATTCTAAAAATCTTTCTATAGCCGTTGCATATCGCACTTGTAATTTGGGATTTTCACAAAATGCCGGTATTGATTCCGAATTATTGTATTCATAAATTTACGAGACCTACCGTTTCTGTGAATCCAAGCCCCACAGACGAAGTTGCCTATCATATAACTCGGCTTCATGATCCGTCAACTCTTCCGTTTGTTTGTGATCCAACATTGTAACAGATTATTTATTTTTCACTAAAATACTCACGAACCACCGCCAAAAAAGAAGCGTCCCAGAATATTTTCGATATATAACCAATATAGCGTCAATCTAAACCGCCTATGAGCATAAATGTAATAAAGAACTACTAACTGCGTTCAGAAAACAATAATTTCGACCAAACTTCGATTAACTTAAAAAATTAATTTAACAAATAATACTTGCAATATTACTGTTGTCAATATAAATAAAATTATTAATTTTTATTACCTCATGTATCAAGAATAAAATTAGATTTAAAGTAATATACAATAATAACGAATTATCTTCATAGTCTATGATTGGTGCACTACATTCACCAATCAGATCTACTTTCCAAAAGACGATCATATTGTATTTTCTGAACGCAGATTGTCTATTTTCACGGAGAAACGGGTGATATAGAAAAGAGGAAGGAGGAAAGGATATAAAAAATTGTTGATTATCACTGATTGTCACGTAGATAGTGTGTTTTCAGATACTGGAGAGACGCGAGATATAAACGGTATCCATTTCGAATTTATATAAAAATCTACATTTAAAAAATCGTCAAATCGCATTGTCTGTCCGACAGTGCAAAAAAATCTCTGCGTATAAGTTATAGAGGTTATGTTCATTATAACAAGTTGACAGATTGTTACAATCGAAACATACAATAATCGAATAACATATCAAAATCAGTAGAACAATGAGTGTTAGTACATATTCTCTATTAACATGATGTATTCCTCCTTCCTTATTTTTATGATATTGTAAAACATGGGAAAAATGTATATCAAATGATTAAATGGAATGAAAGAACCTTGCAAGAAATTGTGATAAATGTATAAATGTAAAAATAATAGATATAAACGAAAAAAAAATTAGCTTGTCATGAAAAACATTGTAACGACATCTAAAATATAGTCTACATTTTTTTTATTCCTATAAACTTTGAATTAATTAAATTAATTTTACTTCTTTATTTTTTTTATTTTCTCAAAAGTCTTTTAATAGATAAATTATAGTGAAGCATCTTTTCGAAGATACATTTGGAGAAG
>NW_017259334.1:1329518-1339025 GCF_001594045.1 Atta colombica | reverse complement strand
TTTTGATAAGATTAGAGATTTTTTTATACTAATATTTAAATTAATCGTAGATCTATTTATCTGAATTATTCTACAGTATAAACTAAATCACAAACACAAACTTATTTATTGTGCAGTATTTTGATGTTTATTACAGCTAGTACTAGCATAAATCGATAAAGTAAAAGCTCGAATAACATAAAAACCGTTCATTTTATCATTTAAATTATAATTGATATAATGAGAACTTACTGTGTCAACAATGTATTTGAACTGAAATTGAAATGAAAGTTGACCGAAAAAACTGTCTTATTTCAAAAGTACTCGATGCTCACTTTCTGCTGATATTTTACAGATGTTTTCACTATCATGTTTAAATATTTATTTAGATAATATTTGATTGGATTTACATGTTACGTAGGCATTCAAATTTGTAGTTACTTAAAGTTGAAATTAAAATTAATTGGCTGCCGCTATCGTTGAAATAAATATAGACAATAAACATAATAAAAAACTGTTACTGAGAATTATCTTTGCCCTTTTAACCCGAATGTTGTGAAAGACTTGACCTTGGCGGGATAAGTGTACTACTCTTTTCAAGTCTTGTAATGTCTTGATAAGGAAACTAATTATATAGAATTTATTACTTTAATCGCAGTTATTAACTATATGATTGTTTCACTGTACTACTTATAATGTACTTATAATGTACCATTTTTGCTATCTACTTCTCATAAATACAAATTCATTACAAAAATCACATGACAAACAAATATTATTGAAGACGATGAATAAAGCAGAAGAGGAATACGTCGAAAAAACATTCGTCTACAAATTTCCAACATGTACTACAAACCAAGAATACACGCTAGAAATTCCGTTAAAAATACCATATCATGGCTCCACAAAAGAGTTAATGCATCGTATAATGTCATCATTCAAACTACCATGTTATGTGGAATCAGATTTGTTGAAATCTCTGCAGCATAATATCAAGGAATTTACACTGCAGTTTCATGATGAAAAAGCAGAGAAATTTATCGAAGCTGCCAAAGCAGGAAGTCTAGATTTAGAAGAAATAATTAAAAACTGGGAGAAAATATATAAGCAGAAGACAGTAGAATATTCCGATCCCATTGGGACCACAGATGAGGAATTATTTGCTGCGGCATATCACAGATTAGTGCATTCCCCGTCTTTAGAACCAATTTTGCAAGAAGAACACAAATACGGACGAGATGTTACTGAAGTAATTCAAATGAGGGATACCGACTATGAACGTCTCACACAAAAGTTAGTAACATTTTACGACTTTTCATTTCTCACTTTTTTATGTATATGCATTTAATATATGCTTAAAAATGTGAAGCATAAAAAATATGAATATTTAAAGTTTACTCAGAAATCTGACAATCTGTTTATTTGTTATTTATCAATTACCTTATTTTGATTAAAAATAATAAGTAAGAAAAAAAGAAAACAGTGTTTCAAAAGAAGGATTGTATAAATTCCAGACAAACCGACGAAATGCGCGTTGCCGTCGAGGCCCTCGAAGCAGGATCTACAGAAAAGTCCATAAACGACATGGCTGGTCGTCATTTCGAGGAACAAAGCCTATTACAAGGTTTCTGGGGATCCAAAATCGATGCTTTGAGATTAGATCAACGGCGGCAGTATCGAAATTGGATTATGAGGCTACTTGAAGAGCAACAAACCAGTATGGTATCTACGCCAATGTAAGTGTCTCTTTTGCATTTTGCTACTCAGTTTAAAAAAATTAAACAAATCTTATTGAGATAAAAAATGTACATTCTCACGCAATAGGGGTTCGCCCATAATACCGTTACCACCATTGCGTCCAGCTCTAGACAACTTCGTTCACAGCGAAGAGAAGCAAATGACAGATTATCCTCTGTTAGAAGAAAGCTTTACCATACATTTGGGATCTCAAATGAAACAAATGCACAACATACGCATATTGACTGGAGATGTGCTTGATTTTTGTCGTACAAAAAATAGCGAATCCGGGTATGTCTAATAATTTTTACTGAAGCAAAATATACTTCCTTCCTTATCGATTCCTTAATGTCTATAATAAGTCTCAGTCGATTGTAATGGAATATACAATAAAAACATACATTTAGGATGGATCCAACGCCGCAAAGATTGCAAACAGCGTTAGGATTGTATTCAAACGATCTCTGTGGATTGGTTCTTCTAAGCGATAATCATTTAGGCAGTTATTCTGGAATAACAAAAGGTGCCTTCTATATAGACTACGTCAATGATTTTCAAATTATTTTATCACTGGCTTTTATGCGCCTCTTGTAAACATGAGTTCTGTACTATTGTAGAATTATGTTCGATATGTCAATTAACCACGGAATTCCATTTTCCGCCTATCGATGAGCAATTGGAAAAGATTCGAGAAGACGTGAAGGATGCCGTCGCCTGGAGACAGGCACATCACAGGGAAGGAAGCGATTCCCATGTAGGCGACAGTATTAAAAATTTAATTTATGGTTACATCGGCATGCAAAACCGTGCGTGTTATTTACAGGCGAAGAAATCTACGATGAGCAAGAGCCTGCAAACAGGCGACATTTTCATTACAAGACATTCTAATCTGGCGCAAGTTCATGTGGTGTTCCACATGGTTGTCAATGATTCTCTGAGATCCGGTAAATAACTAGCAGTTATAAATTTCCTATGTAACAAATTACAGAGTTAAATGCATATTATTGATTTTATAGGTGATATTAATTCGAGACATCCTGCTATTCTGGGATTGCGAAACATTTTGAAGACAGCGTGTTGCAACGATGTGACAACGCTTACAATACCCGTGCTGCTTGTCCATGAAATGTCAGAGGTAATCTATCGCTTAGATAATTTAAATAGATAATTCTTAGATAATTAGGCGAAAAATATAAATAATTTACATTAACATGCCGCCATAGGACATGACGGTTGCCTGGTGCACAAAACGAGCAGAGTTAGTTTTCAAGTGCGTCAAAGGTTTTATGATAGAGATGGCCTCTTGGGGTGGAGCCGAGCTGAAAAATTTGCAGTTTCTCGTACCGAAAGTATGTTCGGCGATAAGCATAATCCACTGATTAAAAGAAGAAGGAAAAAAATTGCACTCATGTCGATATTATTCTTATCGGTTGCAGGGAATGTCGGAGGAGGTATTCGGAACGTTAGCCACAATGTTGCCTAGTATATTTCGAGTATCGAATCCATTAGTTTTCAAAGCTACCAGTACTCCACAAACTCCGAAAAAATGAACGATTCCTCATGTCTTTGTTATCGTAACATGCGTTCAAAACGCTACTATATTGTTATATATTGTGGATATGTAGTTTCAATTATTATCCGCCGCAGGCATGAAAAAAGATATGACTGAATAAATGACTTTTAATGAGCTTTTTCTTTATATTCCTTTCACACTGATTTCCCATGAAGTTCAATTGATATTTGTAATGTTAAAGAAATTTTCCACCAAATATCTTAGGATTTATTTAATGTATACTGTATTTCTTTTTTTTAATGTTATTAATAGAATTAATTACCCAAAACTGTATTATATCAAGAAAATATCTAATTACATAATTAATTATGTAATTAGGTATTTTCTATTCTATTTAACTTGTAAAATATTATGAAGCTTCGAAAATAACGTAAATTTTTATGATTGTAAAAATTTAAATTTTAATCTCTATAATTATGAAATTTTAAAAATAATGGGTAGTTTCATAACGAAATTCTAATCTTTAAGATTAAAAAGCTTCGAAAATAAAAAAAATTTTATGCATAATCCACCGATAATTATAAACGGGATGTATGAGTAACATTATCGCCGTTAGATGCGCGATACGAAGAGCGAGGTTTATCTCTCTTAGCCCGTATTTTTATTTTTTGGAGCATAGCAGAGTAGATATGTTAACGTTTTTCGGGTGCGAGTCTTGTCGCGAGAAGCAACGTCAATCCATCGTTCTAACGATCATAAATCTCACGGAGATACCGCTCAAACGTCGCTTATAATAATTGAAAAAATATGCGCGATTAATTGTGTCGGAGAGACAATCGCTGATCGAGACCCGATGAATTTGTGGTGCGCACGACTCGCGTAATCGCTGGTTTATCACAAAGTGGTACGTTAGCCTCGGTGATTCTGAATTTCTGACTGGGGACGGATTAAATTAACACTGCTACTTTCGTGACGCCAACTCCGTTTTATTTTAGAAAAAAATATTTATTTGCGGGATCATAAATAATACGTGATCATTAGGCATTGGATAAAAACACGACGATAACCCGCAAAGTTTCTAGTTATCTTTGAAGATAATACTCATAAAAGCCTAAAAAGCGTTAATATGTTCATGTTTTTGAACCTTGTTGATTTATAACTGTAAATAAAACAGCTAAATTGAGTAGATACTTATGAACTAAATTACACGATATCCGAAAAATTTCGTTATCAATTTATATACAAATGTGAAATGAAAACAACGATGCCTCTATCGACATTGTATTAATGTGATATAATACAATTTCCAGATCAGATTGGAGGAAGATTTCTGTTGAGATAAAGTAGAAAATTGTGATTTTCTGGAGCGAAGCGGATTAGCAACAGGCGTATACCGCTGATCGAAGTGCAGAAAGCATTATAATTCTTGTGCAATGATTCTTCTACTCCCCTCTTAATTCGGCACTGCAATCTTCGGCAGAGTGTCGCGGATGAATTCGTTGCCATTCCATCGGATCTTAGTGCGGGAAGCATAGTTCACGTTAGGTGGTTCTGGTAATTGGCTGATCGGGTGCATCGAAGATCAGATCGCTTAAAAAATCGACTAATCAGATAACTACTACTCGACACGATGCGGCTCGGATCGCTCGCATTTTTTGTCATCATCGTTTCGTTCGTCTCGGCGATAACGGTAAGTTGATTTTTAATTTGGCGGTGATTCCACCAATTAGATCGCTTGTGAATAAACATTTTACGATTTTCCAGGACTCTCGATGACACTTCCATCATTTGTTTCAATATCAGTTTCCGGTTGGATATCAGCTTATCGCTTTTTTAAATTTCATCGCTTTCCTGTGTGAACGCGTCTCTAAATTTACGCTCTAAAATTATGTTTCGAAAGACCTTCCTTTTTTATTTTCGATAAATACGTTACTAAATAAACAAAAATTAGAGTTTCAATATTATTCAATCGTACACGTGTTCGAATAATACGCATTACTCGTCGCATCATTACGATATCGATTCGATTTCATTGTCATTTCTCACTGAATGATCCAAAATCGTTTTATGTGAATAAATAAAATTAAAAAGAGACTTGCGTTGCAGGTAGACCTCTCATTTCGGAAAATGACGAAGGAAGATTTCTTTATAAAAATACAGAACAAAATCAATCTGCAAGAAGTGACGGATCTCAATTTAAGGGGAAACGAAATTGACAGTTTTCTGGATTGCTCTACTAATCTGGAGGCACTAAAAACATTAGATTTATCTCAGAATCATCTTCAGAGATTCTTCTTCTTATGCAAAGAAGAATACCATTTGCAATTGTTAAACGTAAGCCACAATAAACTAGAATACATCGATGATAATGCTCTCAATGATCGAATGACGAAACTGAAGATATTAGATCTTTCTTTCAACAAGCTCACTGTCGTCAACGAGACCATGTTACAACATCTAACGGTAATGTTACAGAATTTTTTAATTCTCTCCTAAAACATTTCAAATTTTCTCAAGGAGATTATTTGTGAAATTGATTTTTTACCACTTTTTGCACATTCGCATGTCACACAACTGGAAAAGAATTTTTTTTCAGATTCTGGAGTATTTGTCTTTGTCCTATAATCCCATAGGGGATGGAATTCACGAAAATGCTTTTTGGAATTTAAAGGCATTAAAACATCTAGACCTGAGTAACATATCCGCGCCATACTTTTTATCAAATTTCTTCAAGACCTTGACAAACTTGTCGACTTTGGATCTATCTTGGAACCCGATCAGTGCGATACCTTTATTACCGATAAATTTACAAGAGTTGGATTTATCTGGCACGCAAATGATAAGTTTTGAGAACCTATATCTACCGCAGTTACAAGAATTGCGGCTAAACCACATGCCGAATTTGACATCGCTGGCACTGAATGATCTCGAGAATCTGACCAGTCTGGAGACGTTATCATTGATCGGTTCCAAACGGTTGGTCTTACTTAATCTTTGGTCGCAAATCGGCATCGTGCTACCACGATTGCAGCGACTTTCGATAAAAGACTGCGGCCTCAAAACCTTGACTGTTGAGCTGCGTCCTTTGATACAACGAACACCCGTTGTTGAATTAGAAAACAATCCTTGGGAATGTGACTGCAACTTGGAATGGATTGGCCTGTTGAATTCGACTAGGAATCTCAGTCGAGACATTAGGTAAGATATCGACGAAGATATTACTCTCAGTTGATAAGAGTTGCCAATCAAGCAAAAGCAAAATTTAAATGTTTAATATTCGCTTTCTTGAATTTATTCCAATTATTTATATTATTTTTTAAAATAAATATCATAAATATCTCTTTTACATCTCGATAAAAATGTAATATAAATATAACGACAATATCATGCACTGTTCATCAAGCTTCAATTTTATTTCTTCAGATGTCTCGAGAATTTCCGTGTGAAGAAATTCTTTTCCTATTATTACGAGATCAATTTTATTAATAATAAATTCAATCTTTATAATATATTATTAATTTCTTATCTCAAAGTAATATATAAAAAAAATGTGAATATTATAACTACTACTGCAGTGTATTTTTTGACGATATTTTATCATTGAAAGATATACTCGCGAATACAAGGACATAATCAATCATTTTGTTAAACTTGTACGACAGATGCCATGCACCAGATCGACATCATGCCAAACTCCTGGCTGAAATCCTGAAATATGAGCTGCAATGTGAATACAACACGTCCGTCATCTATCCGATCCTGTGGACAGGCTTCTCGATATTGATCGTTGCCATGATCGTAGCCACGGTTTTGGTTCTCCTCAGACGGCCAATAAGCCAATGGAGCTTCAAGGGAAGGAACGGGGATACCGTCACGTACAAAAACGTTGTGGAGTCGAACAATGATCTGGTCCGAATACTGGCGGTGTCCGAGACGCACGAACGCAACGAAGAATGAAGCCAAATTGAAAGTGGAAAGAGAAAGAACAACACAGACGAGTGGACGGAAAAATCGTCCGCTAACAGCGGACATTTCAGCAAGTCTTTTTGCAAAAAGCTTTATTGTAACGTTACCTTGTAACGTAAAATATCGTAATTGCGATGACCACCCATGGAAGTCGTCCTAAAAGATTATCTTATTGTTTTCTTTTTCACGTAGGTGGAATACGTTGGTTCACAGCATGTAAATAGAACAAATGTTGATTTAAGGTATTTTAAGTAAACAATATGGAAATTAAGTTTCTTTGAAATATTAAAAATTATTTTTTTTCTGTAACGATAAGATTAAAATTTTCGAAAAGGATTGCACACAAAAAGAATGATTTGAAGTATCCAAAATTTAGCTAAATACAAATCTGAAAATGATTTTGTTAAGTAGTCAAAATATTGTAATTATGTATCTCAAGCATGATGATCGATGCTGCAAAAAGTTTTTAACAATTAATTTGAGTGTCCTACATTATTTTAACGATCTAACAAAATTATTTCAGATCTGTTTATTCTGTATCTAATTAAATTTTCAGATATTTCAGCAAGATCATCCTTTCTATGCAATAAGTCTAAAGCTGATTCCTATGCCGATAGGTAACGAATTATCTACATTATTATTATTATTATTATTATCTGTATACAAACGTATACAGATCTAAATGAAGTATAATCGAATGAGAAAAGTTTCTCAGGCCTCGTGAACTCAAATGATTAAATTCAATGATCATATTCGAATTCTCGAACAGCATTCCCAGTGTCCGATAATAAAAACTGAAACCTCTGTAGTCGAATAAAACATTTGTGTCTCTTTTTTTCTAGCGGTAAGAATTGGCGTTTTGAAAACCCCTTTACCTTTGTTCCACACGGCGCGTCCGTTGCCGTAGCACAAAAGAAAAGCGGATACAAAGAACGCAATGGCTCATTTGCTCTGAATGACGGTAAGATCCTCTCTTCCGCGTAACGACGCGGCAACGCGTGGCAGTACGCACGAATTATCGTGCGTGGCATCTTGAGAACGCGCACTCAACTAATTGAAATGCTACGAGATTCCGCCAGAACGGGTTCCATTCCCGGTAACCTTCCGATTGACGGGCAAAAAGAGCCTTTTTCACAATTGAAGTCATCCTTGAATGTTTCGTTTCGACGTACCGTCTTCGAAGAATAATAAAAGATATTTCTCGAGTATCGTTCGCTTCAAAGAACAGATTATTAATGATCGAGTTTAAAACTTCTCTCGCCGCGAAACGTAAAAAAGAAATAAACTTTTATAAATTTATCGATGGCTATATATTGTACCATATGCCTATACATTTATATGAATACATACCTAATATTTCTATGAATGCAGTCGTTCAAAATTCACATAAAAGTCATGATGACATTTGTGTTAATCATAAATTGGTCTCAATTTTTAATATAAAAATACTAATATAAACTAATATAAAAATACTAATATAAACTAATATAAAAATACTAATATAAAAATACTATTAGAAATTTTTGACCAATCAAAAATTTAGTTATTATATTCAATTATCATTAGATATGCAATGTTACATCTAGTAGTTTTACATCATGTTGTACAGTACATAAAAAAAAAAATATTTTTAATTATGATCATGGTTAACATTAATGTTTATTTCGATATCCATAATAATCCAGTCTTGTGTCACAATGAGGACGATCGCAATTCCATCAAACCTTTCGTATGCACTCGCCGACATAGCGGTCGTTGATGAAACGTTAAAGTGTAGGGCGTTACGCGTTCTGTTCCAAGAAGGGGCACAATATTGGCGTGTTATGCGATGAGCCAGCAAATGGTGCTATGAAGATCGTCAGTTTACGTGACGTGCACCATGATCGCGTGCGATGTAGCGATCAGCCTTTGTATCGAAGTATGATCTTCCTATGGGAGAACCTATTAGGTTACGCTCGAGCAGAAAGAGAGAGCCCCCCACGGGCGAGGATGTCGTATTACCGGGGGAGTCACAATATGCAAAGAGAGGAGCGCAAGAAATCACTAAGGAAGAGATGCGCCTTCCGTTGATCGGAAGCCTGCGATTACAACTCTCCATGTTGGATTTATGCCTATGTAGATATACAGGCTTCTTTTTATTAATTCCTCAACACGCTTTTTTTACGTAAACAAACTATATGTAGATATCTACCTGTTCCTTATCCTTATATATATATAACTTTTTATTACTATTAATTTACTTGCAGTTTATAGCATTGAGTTTATATTTTTTTATTGAACAAGAATTGTCTTTTCTTTATTGTAAAAGGATT
>NW_017259334.1:1318442-1329418 GCF_001594045.1 Atta colombica | reverse complement strand
TATAATATACTTTTATAAAATATAATTTTAGACTATATCAAAAATTCCGTATACGTAAGAGTTTTATTTTAAAAAATTTTGTTTGTTTACACGCGTTTACACTACTATTTACGTAATAGTTCAGTTTATCTGAAAAATCGCATTTACCTCGAACTTAATTCAGTTTCTAACGAAAAAAAACATATATTGCTGCTCTCCGAACGCGGTATATCTTTTTTATACATTGAAACACATCAATTCGAACTGGCGAGAACTTCGCACCATTCCAGCAGGAATGCGAGTAAAACGATTGAATATTGCGGAATATTTTTTCCGCCATGCCGGAAAAGCAGGCATGGACCACGAGGAACGGGAGGTAGGTTTCGATGGTAGCAGGAAGAGGAGGAGGAAGAGGAGGAGGAATAAAAAAAACGAGAGGTTCTACCCTCCTCGCGCGGCGGTGTCGAATGTCCGTAATTCGAGATTCCATGCGAGCCAATTTGGCGAGAGCCGGTGGAAAAATAATACACCGCCTATATACCAGCACACGAGACAGATCGCGAGAGCGTGCGGAGGCGAATTTTAACGGTCAATGCGAAACACGTGGGCAGACCATGTTGGGCAATATCATGTTTCGGACCCGTGAAGAAGATCCTGTCCCCGCCGGGTCTTAAGACGCCCGGATAACCGTGCGGTGACGTTTTGTTGGAAAAACAGCGTGGGCGATATTGCTCGTACCCGATGACGGTCTACAGATACTTGCTCCCGAGTATTTAGCCAAACGAGACGATATATATCGGCACCTTGGGACAACCAATATCCCTCCGCACTTCAGAACTAAACGGATTGTATAAGCATTTTATCGAGTAGATCTCGAATAGAGCCATCTCTAATAGACTGTATCAAATTAAATTTTCATCTCGCTAAATTGTAATGGATATGATTAATGAAAACTATTTTAATATACATGAAAAGAACAGTTTTGCTAAACTATTAAAAAATTTAGCTGGACACAGATCTATAGAAATAATTTTATTAGACTATCAAAATAATTAAGATTGATTATTAGAATATCAAAACTTTTTACAGTAGTTCTCATTATGTTTGACGTACATAATTATTTTGTTAGTCCAGCAAGATTATTTTCAAATCTATATATCAAACTACATTTTTAGATGCTTCAGCAAAATTATTCTTTCCATGTATACATAAAATATTTCATGCTATTTCATGAAACTTGAACATACTTTTGACTACATCATCATTTATTAAAGCGCTCCATGCCATACCTATATCCGATACTAGTGCATGCGTGTGATGTTTTTTTTTTTAATACTTTTTTAATAAACGTAAGTTTTTCTGATACAACGAAAAAATTTCCCGAGACATGCACTTCGTTAATCAAGCGCGGCTGACTTGGCACTCGGCGAAACATATTTTTGTAACAGCCCTCTACATTACGATTCGTTAAGCCAGTGTCTGCATTAACTAAGCTAATCCCTTAATTACGTTCCTCTTATTTCTCCTCGCTTCTTCTCTCCCGCCCTTCCGGCGGCGACTCTCACGCTTCCTACATCATCCTTCACTCGGTAATTAAAGAATTTGATAAAGTCTCGCGGTGTGTATATGCGGAAAAAATCACGCTGCGAGCGTACACTCGTAAACAGGTAACTTTCGCATACGTTATACAGCATGAAATACAACAACAATTCATTTCAAGTCACCGCATAAATATCGCACTTAATATCACACCGAATTAACGTAATCAATGAATAATTATCGATTACAAGAGCTTTATTTTTTATTTCGTATGTTCAATAATAGGATATTATACAATGCAGTAGACACGCGAGATAATTTTGATTACATAAAATTTAACGGAAGGAGAAAGTTTCAATGTACTCACATACCGCATCTTGCAACAGCAAATTGTCGTCAAATGACTGACAATCCTCTTCAGCAACTCATCGACAATGCCTCACGGATATGTAACAAGATCCTCTGTATCAATATAACGGACATCTGCCTTCGTTAAACCACGTATTGCACTTACAAGCCCACGTCCAAATTTTGTGCGTCGCGTCGACCGAAAACGGCCGCCGCATGCCGTGGAGCGCTCGCCGATTTTCGCTGGCAGGGTTTTATCTGATTAAACCGACGTAGAAACATGGGGTTATACGTGTAAGCTCTCCGGGCCCGTCTATGGGGAGAGGCCGAACAAATGAATAATGAAAATAAAACCCTGGTGATGCTATCGGTAAGCACCACGGGATTACGTACGCATCAGCGCGCCCGCGATGAACTTATATTATGGAACCCTCATATATACGAGCTGTACACCACGCGCGCGTTAATGCACGCGTGTTAGTGCGTGAGTGCGTAAGTACGTGCGTACGTACCGCCAAAGAAAAGCAGGCGGCTTTTCGCACGTAAGAGTTCGGCAAGTTTCTCTCGCAGGATGAGGATTTAAATGGCAAATTAGAAGTATAACCTTCCCGTTACACATTTACATGTAACGTAATGATTTGTTACTTAAAGAGAAATTTAATATTTTATTTATAAATATATGAAGCACGAAAGATTTTATTCATGCATTTTAAAAGATTTCTCCTTAATTGATAATAAGTGAGTCTTTAATCTATGAGAATGTGATAATAATTTTATCCATTTTATTTACTTTTTGTCTTGTAAGATTAACAAAGATGTAATGTACAATGGGAAATAAGGTAAGATATAACAATAATTCAGTCTCGTCGAGCCACTCGTTTATTCGCAACTGTGATGTGTGTGTGTGTGTGTGTGTGTGTGTGTGTGTGTGTGTGTAGATATTTTTGAATGGTCGTCTTTTAAATGAAAGAAAGGTTGTGCTGTGGGGTGTAAGTGTCACCGGTCGTAATAGTTGCCAAATGTGTCTCGCTCGTCGGAACACGCCGATTATGCCAAGGTGTGAACTTACGAGCATAGCCAATAGCCGATCGTGGTCACAAAAGAAAAACCCCCACAAACCAAGCCGCTTACGATCAATACCTCGATCTTTCGATCTTTCGTCCCGTTCAGCTTGAGAGAACATTCGCCACGGCACAATAGTGAATGGAAATACGCTTTTTGAATATAAAAATACTGATCGTCTATACTTTTCTAACTTCTGAACCAGGCTGAAGATCTAAAACTGACTGCATAATTCATGATTACACAGCAAAAAATATTTTGTATTTTTGTTAAAATCAGTCTATTCAAGTCCTTGTTAAAATTTTGTATTAAATTGATATTTCGTAGTATCAAAATAACATAATTTATGAGTAAAATAAATACATAAAAATAATGTATTTTAAAACGTAAATTCTAAAACAAATGAATAGAACGTTAATTTTAGCATAAATTTTTATTTTATTTAAATATACTTTCATAACTTCCAAATTGTGTTAGTATTTTCGTGTAATTTTTTTTACATAATATTAGTGCTATTTTCTAACATATTCTTATGTTAAATTAACACAAAAATTTGAATAGATCGTTTGAAACACGTGAAATATAAAATTAACATTTTTCCAACTACTTGTAAATTCTCTCGATTCCATTTTCGTTTCGAAACTCCGGAGATCTCAAGTAAACAAAAATGAAATTGCTTTTAAGAGAAAATTGTTCAACTTTTAAGTTGCTGCTCAAACATATCGTGACTAACATATATCTTGAGAACAGTTATAAAAAAATAGTAGTGTTGTTATCCTAAACCTCAGAAATAAAACGATAAATTAATACGCTATGACCCGTGCTCTCACAGATAAAAAAAGGACCAATCGCTAATCCTGGAATTCGACGTTAGTCACGTTCGCCTTTCTTTCCATTTTACTTTACAAAAGACCTAAACCACTGTCCGTAATTACTTTCAAATGTTAGAAAGAAGTCAATAAGCGAAGCCCTTCCCTTATAATTTATTATCTCTCTGTCTGTCTAGATTCTTGGTTAGAAGCAACACACAGAGATCTGTCTTCGCACAGTTTTACACCGACTGCACAATTTTATATATGCTAAAGATCGTTTGGTGAAATCGAGAAGTATACTGATAGCTTTTCAAACTTCGGAATAAAGAAAATAGGATTCATATTTCATGGTACATTTTTTTCCTTTTTTCCTAAATAAAATGAATCACCATTAAAAATTATACCAAAAAAAATTACACCAAATTATCACCAAAAAAAAACAAAGCGATTATAGATATATCATTTATAATAAATACGTTTTATTTTCTTATGAAATCTTAAGAAAGAACTTCATTGAAAATTCGAACAAATAAAGAAATAAATTTTATAAACCACTTTCGATCGATCGATAAATCATAATAGCTTGAAGAAAAGTTCCAACGAAAAGAAAAAAATTTATTTCACACTAAATAATCACGCGAAACAGATGCCGGCGAAAATCATCTCGCGAGTTAAAATCCGGGCAGTGGAATTGGGCGATGGTTGGCGCGCAGATTTTCATAAGATCAATCCTCCCCGTTAACGAGAGTGAAAAAAGGACAGTGCTCGAAAGTGACAACGAGGCGTTTTAAAAGGCCACCCATTCGCCGGGCTAAGATGTAACATAACAAACAGCCCGGAGGAAACGTATTTGCCCGAGGCGATATCGAGTTCCCGGGCACTTCCTGCGCTTCTTCATCATCGTTTTCTTCTTCGTGGCGCCGTTGCAGTCAGCGGTTTGACGTCCCACAGATTGACGAGCGCCACCCCCGAAGACAGCAGGAATAGAACGGTCACGAATGCATTTGGTCGCGAGCTTGACTTTTTTTGCGCCGCGCCATCCCGCAGATAGCGCACGAAAATACATCGCGCACGACAATAGACTTCATTCATGGCAAATGTGGGGGAATTCGTAGTTCCACTATTCATATGTGACAAGTGTCAAATTAAAAATATTTATCGTACAGTGTGATCGCGTACAAAATGTGCAGATGACGCGCCATTTTACGTGGCGATTAATGCACTTTCAAAAATTACAATATCCAAATTTATACGGATTCAATCTACTACCGTGAGAAGAGAGAGAAACTAAATATCGCAAAATACAAACGATATATCTGCGATACGTCCTGCCGTGTATTGTAACTCCGAATTCGTATGTATACATGATTCTCTTCCCACGTTCGTCAATCCGATTTGCCACTATATTTTTTCTGTAACAAATTGGAAAGAATTCTCACTGTGGGTAAATTCATTATACTAAAATCGTCGATACATCTCATGCCCATTTATCCGTGATTACGTATCTTATGCACGAACGGGTCGGTTGCCAGCTGCAAATTCCCCATGGACCTCACAAAATCGCCAACGGTTCGTGGAATTATCGCCGCATTACGATGCATTCTTCCCACACATTTCGGGCGAAATTTAACATTACATACATATGTCGCGACCGGTATGCATCGTTTTGCTGCGGCATTTTGGTCGACCGATCGGCTTTGCGCGCGAGTACAAAATTATAGCGGAGGCGTTGGCTGTTAAAAGCGCGATATAAATTCGGAATAGCGCGTATACGCACAACCCCGGAAGCGCAAAAGAGAAGGGCGGAGGGGTTGCGAGAGGGTGGCGCGTTTATGATTGCGATAATGCCAAACACAATATCGCGGGAAATTTTATCGGCCGGCCGAGCGACACGACGGCACGCGTGGCAAACCGTGCGAAAAATAATAATGAGATGTCGACGGAGAACAAGGGAGGACTGCAGAGCGGATGGCAGAAAATCGGGTAGAAGAGTGAAGAGATGGCCGAGTGAAGGAGAGAAGTAAAGCGACAGGCAGCAGAGATCGAGAGTGTCACGGAAGACGGAAAGGATGGGAAGAACAGGAAAAAACGAGAGAAAAATGATGCAGCAAAAAAAGCAAAGAGCGAAATGCATATAAAGAGACAGAGGAAGAATATCAAGGGTGAAGAAACGGAAGGAGAAGACAAAGTAGAAAAAAGAGGTAGAGGAAGGAAGAGCAGTGGAAAATGTGCGAAACGTTTAATCGACGTGTAGCAGGCTCTCCCGAGAAATATCCAACTGAAAGGGAAGCATTGGAAAAGCCTGTCGGCGCGAATCTCTTCTATTTTGAATATAAAGTGGGCGATGAGATTTTTCCCGCCGCGATAAAAATGTGCGTGGTAGACGAACGTACGAGACGGGCCTTGGCGCACGCGGCGGGGAAAAATTTTTTAATAAATTCGCTTTGCGCGAACTATATTTTCTCTGTCAGCTCGTTTAACGTTTTGACGAACACACGCGACGAAAGATTTTTTCACGGCGGATCGACGAGCAATCAAATTGTTTAAAGGCGCGATGAAAGTTGATGGTGTAATCTCTGTGGCGCTTTCGTCTCGATAAATCAATTGAAATTAATCCCAGAGAGAGCTTTCGATGAAAAGCTCGCGCAAAAAACGGTTTCGACATCGATGAAATTAGTCACTTGATTTTTAATCGTTTGATCTTTCGCACGCACGATGCTGTCGGAAATTATTCTCTTCTTCTTTCTACTAAATTCTACGACACGTATTTATTATTACTATAATCGTAAGGCAAACATTAGTCAACAAACAAACAAAATCCAGCGCACACAATAAAAACGACTACGCAATCAGCAATATTTTAGCTGCACTCTCGATATTCACCTGATAATGTCTGTAAAGTGCTCCGAAATCACTACCAACCGCAACGAGGCGCGATATTATCTCAGAGGGGTGAAGAAGCGGACACAGCCTCTGACTAAGGATATAGTAGAATTAGTGGGACCCTCGTTAACGACCTCATTAACTCACGGTTACGTCCATAGGAAGAAGAGGAGGAGAATCGGTTGGGTTATAGAAGCCGGGTCTGGCCCAGAAAAGTAAAACAAACAAATTGCCATGGCGCCACCGCGCAGATGAGTCCCGTCATCCAGCGAGTTCGCCGCCGCCTCCCCCAATCTTTTTCAGTCAGGTTTTTCTACACCCCTCTTTCCCCCAGAAACCTTACCATCTTGCTCTTCCTCATCTTCCTTTCGGAACCTTAAATTTCATCCTCGAGACTGCACATCGAGTGGATCCTCTGTAAACACACACCCCGAAAAGGAACTTCCCCGCTGGCGCCGGTCGCTTATGTGACAGGCGATCTGTGGCTTTCAGAAAATTGATTTTTCGACTGGTGAACTTTGATAAAATACCGGATCTACGACAACTTCCCGCAGATCTGTTCCAAGAGAACATTACCGTTAGCAGATCGCTGCCGATAAGAAGCAACTTGTGCGGAGGACTGTCGAGAAAATAATAGGACAACTGTTATGTAGTGTGATGTCTGGGTGCTTCTCGAGGAGGCAGCGAGGCGTAACGTGAATATGTTGCATGTGATCTCTTGCTTCTTAATCTCTAACTAGACATGTGATTCTGTCTTTAGCTTTCTACACATCTCGACGATAATAATTCATAAAAATAAGACTATAAAAAAACAAATTGCACAATTCATAAAATTAGCTATAAGAAGCTTTCGATTGTACACCTTTGTATTTACAAAGTGACAAAGTGTGTACAGTTGTTAAATTAGATAGCTAGCGTGGTATTACAATTAACGTTATAATAAACGTGTAAAAATTTCTAATACAATAATCAATAACTAAAATTACACATGCAGAAATGTATCACGGGGTAGTTACAAGCGTGTACAATTCCATATCGTGAAAGAGAACCTGTCGAATAAAGTAAAAAGAAAAAAAAAACGAAAAGGAAGAAAAAGAAAGAAAATAACACGGCGAAGCATAAAGAGTCGGCTCGGTCTCGCCCAACTGCGAACACAACTGCGATCACTACAAGCCCGTACAATGCGTGATACGTCGCAACGAGGCTGCGGGACAAGGAACTCCCCATTAGACGCACGTTAAATAATAAAGTCGCGCATATTAGGCGCGGGCAACTCGTAGTCCGCACCGAGCAGAGGAGGATTATCCCACAACGATACGTCTCGTTCCTTCCCCCTTCTGGCAGTTCTGCTAGCAACGTTCCCGTTGCAACGGGCCTCGGACGTATGCGCTGAACTCCGCACTCAGATGGCACGAACGAGAGGTTTGCACGCGCGTACATATTACACAATAGCAGTGAGCTTACATTCGATAAAATCGACCTGCTTCCACCGCCGATTTGCACTCTCGATGCTAAAGCTTGGTGATTTTTACGACCCGTAAGCTGTTTATCCGCGAAGACCGATAAATAATTCCACCGTGATCTGCGTGTTCATTCGCTATCATAATATCGACAATTGATAAATCGATCGGCACGTATGTACACAATTCTTCGACGACATTGGGACGTCACGAAGGAATTGACGTATATCAAGGATTGTGCATCGAGTGGAGAAAATGATATACTTAAATCCGTGACGCGAAAAATCAAGTTATACAGTATAATGAATCTTGAAATGCTGAAAGAAACCCATTATTCCAAATATATAGAATGATAAAGAAGAGACAGTGAAACATTTATTTTTTAAGATAAACTACATAAAGATCGTAGATTTCAAGTACTAGTGCTAGTAACAGAAGAATAAAGTCAGAAAAAATTTCATGGAATTTATGAGGAGCCTTTTTAAAAGTATAAAAGAAGAAATATATGTATAAACTTACGGAATAAAAGATCCACGTCTTCGGGAAGCAACAGTACATCCGAGCAATCTAAAAATAAAAAATATATTAATAAAATTAAATAAAAGAATGTAATGGATAATAATTTAGAATAAAACGATAATTACAACTAAATGAAGATATTAAAATAAGTACGACAAATGAGTTAAGTAAATATGTAAAAGTATATATACGAAATGCAATGAGAGTTCGAGCTTCAATAGCAGCTGGGAAAGCAAATAATAAAAATAAGAAAAAACAAAAATATTTAAATAGCGTATAGTATTGAAAATAGTGTAATAGTTGTAACGTGCAGCAGGCTAGAGCAATACGCAGGCATTAGTTTATCTTACAGATAAGATCAACGCTTGATGCATACACATGAATCCATTATGCTTATACTATTATTATTTTAAAAGATTCGACGAATGACCCCGTGCTTGCCACAGGGTATTTATAAGGTATTTATGCAACTTCCTTCATCCTGTTTATCCGTAAAGCGCACGTGTACGTCGAGGAGCAATTATATGCTTCTTTTTAATTTTTTGATAACCCGACGTGCAATTACCGTACGACTCGCGCGTGCTACGTAAAGTTACAACAGTCGCGATGTGAATTGGTTGCGTTATTTTGAGACATTCATCGCTTTCAAAGATGGCAAAACCGCGCTTCTAATCCGCTGGGAAAGTCAAGAATGCGCAGTTGCATTCCGACGGCGTAACTCGTATGCAGTCGATGCGACATAATCGGCTGGATGACAGCGGCGATAACGTATAGCGACGATAGCGCGAAGCCATGTAAAACGCGCGTTCACGTACACAGTACGTGCCATGAGCACAGGAACAAGGGTTCGCGACCGCCTCTCCTCGGTTTCCCGGCGGCGATTAATCTACCGGCGTGTAACGATTCCCTCTTGACAGTTCTCATCGCGGAAAGTAATAGCCCCCGCCAGATGAGGAATTCAATGGAAGCACAACCTCGTCTGCTCTCGCCACAATACCCACCCACAGTACCGTCTCTCTCTCTCTCTCTCTCTCTCTCTCTCTCTCTCTCTCTCTCTCTCTCTCCCCCCCTCTCTCTTTCGCTCTTTTTCTCTCTCGCATCCCATAAAGCCGACAAATATTTCCGCTTAGAGCCATGTGAAAATCGGTGCTACGATGCTACGGTGAAGAGGAAAAACGAGTACGATAGAGGAAGGCAGAATGAACGAAAGAACGCGGCGAGAAAGTAAAATGGCTGCCATGCGATGGAATCATTTGTTCTGGGGAGAAGACCTCCGGGTCGGCAAACAAACGACCCCCACACGCGATAGATCGATCCACGTAATCGAGGGTGGGATGGATGATGGAACGGTGTAATACCCGCGGCCTACCTGTCGTTATCGCGACATTTATCTGTGAGCTATTCCGCGTCCGATATTCTATTATATCCCGTGCGAGACCGTAATCCATTATCGGTGAGTCCGTATCCCGTAGGCATGTGTACGCTTACGACCTTCGGTATCTATCCATTGCGCGTTTATTAATCGCACCGGGCGCGAACACCGGGCGAGAGATCGTTAAAGACTCAATGGTGTGACACCATTAAAGCGCCGGAGTTGTCCATCGTTATTGCTGCTGTTGCTGTTGCTGCATCTCGGTCACTTTCATGATCACATTTATACATTATGCATGGTCTCATAGACCTTGACATCTCAATTGCGCAAACTTTTATATAGATTCTATATCTTCAGTATAACAAATACTAACACATAAGTTTAATACATATATATATATATCCTTAAAAACAATATTGTAAAACGCAATACTTTTGTCTACGATGCTACGCTTTCTAAGATAAAAGTGCACAAGACTGTGAAAGATGAATGGGAAGAATTTCAAGCGTCAATTGTCTGTACAACAATGTGCAGACAGAAACCATCAGTGGCACATAATAGCTACCAACAATGTTCCATTTTACCGATATAATCCTTCGTCTATAAGAATCTACTAACATCCTGTATGTGATGTCATAAATATATCTATTTATAATATCCCTTATAAATTTTTTAACTGATTTATTTTTCAATTCTTTGCTTTACACGAGAGACATTTTCATGCTTTCCGAAATTTGAACTATAGTAAGTAACTAGGAAAAAATAAAGCAATGTATAGAATCTAACGTGGTTATGATAAATGGGATATTTTTTCAGAATGAATTTTGAAATAGACAAAGTTGCAGATATTATAACTGCTTACTGTATACATAAATCAATGTAGTAATTAAATGACTCGGAATCTGCAAAATATATCATAATTATAATTTCTATCTATAAGATGCATCACTTTTTATGGTAATTACATCATAAGAAAAAACATATATATATATATATATATAT
>NW_017259334.1:1304195-1316849 GCF_001594045.1 Atta colombica | reverse complement strand
TATATATATATATATATATCAGAAAAATATTAATTTAAATTATTTATATATTATCAAACAACATAGTTCAAACAACATTGTCTCTGGATTAAGTTCAATAATTATTATTTTATTTAGTTCAGATTTGCTCGAAATGTCATACCTGATCCTTCGCAGCGTTACAATTTTCGATACTTCGAATATTGTTGATAAATCTCTACTGAAACGCGACACTATACTGATGACTCGCGATATAGATCCACCAATATGTAGTTATGACCATGCAAATAAACTGCACTCTCTAAATATGGAATAAGTGTAACATGCGAGTTTAAAAAAAAAACCGCGTGGTTGACACACGTAATAAAATATTTTCAATCACATCGATGTTTGCAATAGACGCATGCTGAAGTAGGAAAAAATCTATTCAGAACATTCACAATATTAATTTATGAAAGACAATAATAAACTTTTTAGTGAAATGCACAACAAAATAGAACAAAAATAAAAAAAATATATAACAAAAAAAGAATAGAATATAAATTCAATAGACATAAACTGTGGTCTCAATGAAATTTCAGATAAAATAGATAATAGGAGAATGTTATTGCCAGTATTAAAATAAATATTAAGTCTTTTTAAAATACTACAGATTTAGGAACAACATACGTCGAATATAGACGGATGAATGACGGATCGTGACGGGAGAAAATACGAAAACACATCCCATGAACTACGATAATCACGGATAGATGTGTCTTTCGAAAAACTCGAGATAATCCCGCTCGTCCCGTAATCCGATTTAACCCTGACCAATCGCAGTCGTTGTCGGTTGCCGGTCGTGTAACGGAACGGTCGTTGAGGTAACATAAACGAGAGCAATCGGAAGGAGTCATCCGCCACGGTGAAACCACGTTTACTTTTTCGTTATTACAAATCGATCAAGAGATTTAACAATCGCGCTCGTTGCTTGTGGATACATTAAACCCTGAAGTGATTATTATTCGCACCGAAATGTGTCATCAAGAGATATTATATGGTACTCGCTTTCAATTTGAATAACAGGAGCACGAATATATATATTTTAATAAATTGAAAAGATCCAAATATTAAATTTTTTAAATACGAATATTTTTAAAATTATATATAATTTTTATTTAAAAAATAAGTTTAAGTTTCTATGATAAAAGTTATTACAATCTCAGTTACGCTCTTAAAGTTCAAACTTCTTATAAAAAAGTTTCCAGGTAACCTTTAAACTACTTTAGGACAATTTTCTTATTTGTGATCTAGTTGTGGATTTTCTGCATACCAGTTCGTACATATAACAAATTATTAGAATTCACGTATATGGATTGTAGATTTAAAATGAAATTCGCTAGGTTGCATTGAAACGAGAAGTAGAATAAAATCAGAATATCTACTACAGGACTAAGACTTCTGTGATGGCTGCGCGTTCGATAAAACGGAGATGCCTTCGGCGCCGTCGCGCGCCCTCGATTCTTCAATACGCTAACTTCTGTCGCCGCTCTGTCTGAGGTATGAGATCTACTCGATTATAAATATAAGGCTTCTTCATACGAAAGTTGAATGTCATACTTTAACAATGGCCGTGCCATCTTAACGAGGCTGCATTTTGAAAGAGTTGAATATTCTCTTTCTGATCAATACGAAAATATTAAATATTTTTATTTTTTTAACTATAACTCATTTCTGAAGTGATAAAAATAGAGGATTGTTTCTGATAATTAATTCGTTAATTTGTAATAACGAAATGTCCTCTGTGAATCGTCATACAAGAAGTCATAGTGATATCAGATAAAATATCTACCAGTTTGAATATAATAATTGAACGAAAGAGCAAAATCAGTGAACGAAACATCGAGAAATTCGCACTAAAGAATAAATTAAAAGTAAGCGAAATACGTAAACGTGCTAGTCTGAGAGCGGATGGTTGGCAGCCTATCAATCTTATCCAGCTATCACTTGGGTACCGAGTCCAACGTCGAAAACAGTTCGTCGCGAGATCACAGCAACAGAAGCAACAGCAGCAGTGGCGTCACGGCGGCAGGAACAGCAGCAGCTCATGGGATCATGTCGTTTCTCCCCTCTACGATCGCGAACAGCTACCAACCTCTCCGTCCCACATTTTGCAAGGTACATCGATCGCTCTCTCTCTCTCTCTCTGTCTCTCTTTCTTCGTCTCACTTCCTTTCCGCCTGTCAGAGAGGGGAAGGCGTGAGAGATGCCCGCGGGCGATGATAGTGGTGGAAGAACGTTCACGGTGGGGATCATATAACCGGCCCGGCTATACGTGGAAGGGATAATTAACCGACACAACCGTAGCTCCCTATGCTGCCTAACGGAAGGACGAAGAAAGGTTACCATGGCTACGTGGATGGGATCCGGCCAATCCCGGTGTACTTGGTAGGCGTGGTCTGTGCATTGGACCCCCCGATGCCATCTATCGCCGTCTCTTTTCTTGCTTCTACCTCTACGGTAAGATCGGACGGTGGTGGAAGTAGCGAGACAGAGAGGTAGAGGTAGGTCTAGAGCGCCAGCGAGACAGCCCGGTTGCAACGGGCGTACAAACGTATCATGCTGGGTAGGGCCGGTGCCGAGATGCCGGCTTGTAAACGAAACCAGTTTGCTATCCGATACGATCCAGGCAACAGCGGCCTCGCGTGATATCCCCACGACGTGGAAGAACGTCAGCGCGCCGCCTGGCCTAGTGGGTGTTACCTGAGCGACCTGGAGAACGGTCGCGCGAACCCACCTGACAGCGATCTTCAATGGGCATCGGAGCTCTTTACAACGCGTATCTGCTCCAATTCAGACGTTGTCACGTGCCGCTTCTCGAGAATTGTTTCGAAATTAATCAGTGACGTGTCGCGACGTGCGCGCGAGAGAGAGAAAGAGATAAAAAGGGAGGGAGAGAATCGCCAATGTGGGCTTTCAGAATTTAGTACCTGCGGAAACAGAGGCGGTCGTTCTTCGGGCAATTCTCTCGCCTCATAAGAGATTACAACCTCTCTCTCCAGATGTTATAACATTTTGTTTATACATTCGAACTTGGAAATTTGGTAGTGTCAATAGTGAAGTGGATAATTATCCAGTGACCGTCACGTCCATTTGTAATGAACGCACATACTGCCTGTGACTCTGACGAATCATGAGAAGGTCCAAGAGCAAGCATAAATCGGAGCCGCGTGTTTCCTGAACCGCGACAAGTCCGGGTGACACTAATACTCCAAGAAGACAAGCTAAGTCAAAATTGGTGTATCGCGAGAGGATCACCGTTTCGGGAAGATGTCCGCCGCTGGGACCACGCCGCCAAACGCGAACGGTCCGCTTGTACCTTGTCCCTATCTTGCTTTGCCAACTCTATCTTTCTCCGTCAGTCAAGTGGCAACGGTTTGCGAGACCTTAGAAGAAAGCGGCGACATCGAGAGGCTGGCCAGGTTCCTATGGAGCCTTCCGGTCGCTCATCCCAATATTCAGGAACTGAATCAGAGCGAGGCTGTTCTCAGGGCGCGAGCCATTGTGGCGTTTCACTCGGGACATTATCGGGAGCTTTACGCTATACTTGAAAGGCATAAGTTCACCAAGGACTCTCACGGTAAATTGCAAGCCATGTGGCTAGAGGCACATTACCAGGAGGCTGAAAAACTTCGCGGCCGGCCGCTGGGACCCGTGGACAAGTATCGCGTAAGAAAGAAATTCCCATTGCCGAGAACAATCTGGGATGGCGAACAGAAGACGCATTGCTTCAAAGAAAGAACCAGATCACTGCTCCGAGAATGGTATCTCCAGGATCCTTATCCGAATCCAGGAAAGAAGAGGGAGCTGGCCGCCGCGACGGGACTCACGCCGACGCAAGTTGGAAATTGGTTCAAGAATAGGAGGCAGAGGGATCGCGCTGCTGCAGCGAAAAACAGGTGTGTCGTAAAACTAATCGTATTCTTTCCTGTCTTTTCCTTGATTGAAAAGGACAGACTTCTGAGAGGATTGATAATCGTTCGAATCAAAATCACGCTTCCATTCTTCACGATTCTGTCAAATAGCTTGCCAAATTCCGAATGGTTAAACCCGTTCAAATTGCAAAATTCTCTTTTCACAGAATAAATAGATCAATACACATTGGGTTCTAATGAAGTACGCTTTACCTAAATGCGGTGAAATGTTATACGTATTTATATTATCTTTAATAGACTAATAGAATATATTTACTTTTCGGAACAATGAAATATTTCGTATGTGCCAGTCGATATCTGGTATTTGCATTCAAATCTCCTTCAATGACGTTAAATACGCACTAAATCAACAAACAGTTCTCACCAATATTCGTACAACGCGTACTCTTACGAGAGCGTCGGTTCATTAATAACAAATACGAATTGTTGAATCCGCGATACTGAAAGTACTGGATTATCATTATAGCAACACACGATAATTATTTAATATTAAAATATGCACGTGTGAATTCTTAAATAATACTGCGAACAAAGACTGATTGCAATTTAAAAAAGTAAACATTTAAAAAATTTCCAGAAGAGAGAATGTATCCTTCATTTCACTGGCTAACACGTGGCTAAACAATGAACCCATATGGAAGACATATTTCGTTGGTGTAGTTTACTGAAAAATCGTTTGTGTTGTACCATCATTCATTTCGCGAATACCGCAATATAATACTCGTAAAATTATACTATATTAATAAATGATTTACGTTACACTATGAAAACATTTTGTCGATTATCGTAAATCTTCTTATTGAAGCAATCATTTTATTAAAATATCACGCGAACAGAGTATTCAGTGAAGTTAAAACGAAGAACTTAATTCACATATAAGAACGTCTTGGAGATCGTCTGCGGTTGGTCACGATGTAGAAGGAAAGTTTTGTTCATTAAGTAGCGTTTAATGGAAGTTAATCGCGAAACGATTAGTGGTTTAGGTCCCTTTAGACAGATTGTTGTACTGTGTCCTCGGCAAACGAGCCTTTGTGCCTGCCCCAAGGTCCCCGTTGTGGAGGGTCGCATAATTTCATTTTGACGTCCGACGGAGGGTCGCTGCCGTCGGGCGAACGACGATTTTCGAATTACGTCTTTCAAATTGTGTTTTGACATCGCGCTCTCGCTCGACATCTCTCTCTCTCTCTCTCTCTCTCTCTCTCTCTCTCTCTCTCTCTCTCCTCTCCTCTCCCCCTCATTCACTCTCTCTTTCTCTATCCTTTCATATGACGATATACTCGAATGTTGAAGTTCACGATAGCTTTAAAATAACATTAGAATCAGTCTCAGATTCTTGCTCTCTTCGTCTTCAAGAAAATGAACGAGATATCTCGCATATATATCTTTTTTACTTCTTGTTATATGAAATATTATATCTTTGGATTAATTATATGTTTTTAAAATAAAAGTTTCGAGACAAAATGAGCTTGCTGTAGGTCAACATTTATGGCAAAAAAAAATACAGTGTGTGAAAAAAGTAATCTTTTATTCAAAACAATTCACATAATCATTAATACTAATATACATAATTTATTCTAAAAAAATAAAGCAGGCTGTAGCAAGAAAATTGCTACAGCCTTTATTTTTTGCTTTGATAACTGACTAGGAATCTGGTTACTGGCCCATTACTGGCTATATTTGGTTCTGATTTATTTTTTCGAATATTTCTTCGATTCAGCAATCGATCACAATTCTGCGATGATAGATAAAGATGTTTAACGAGGACATTTAACATTCAAGGGATCGTGTAACAAAATATCGTCACCTTCACAAAAAAAAAAAAGAAAAATGATACGTCCAAGTAAGAGTGGTAAAAGGGATAAATTCCATCTCTGAATCATGGCTGGTCATTATTAGGGGATCATCGCCTCAATGTGTAGACGATAGAAAAACGGAAGTAGTCTTCGTTGGGAATTACCACCTGTCAATTTGATTCGACACGAGCAGTTCCGTCGCGAGCAGGTAACGGTCTGTCGTATTGTTCGGCTATTTATCGCCCGACGCCGCCATTATTTGCCTATAAAAGGGAAACTTGAGGTGGGTTTTCTATGCCATGAGCTGCACCTCTTCCTTCCCTCTCGTTAGGAAACCTAGAGTAGTCTCCACGCGCGAACACCGGATGTTGCTCCCGGTGATTTATGAGTTCTTGGAAGACCTACCCGAACATTTTTGCTATTGCTTCCAGGGAATCCTAGGCAACTTTCCGCATCTCGAACACGCGACCTTGCATGTGTGATATTACCAAATGCGCATCGCACTTTTGATTCTATACCTCGGGAAAAAGATATTTATCTAATGTACCATCTAAATGACATTGAAAGTTAATTAGATAGCTTTCAGGTCAAAGAAGCAAAATACCTGTACTCTTCTAGTGTCTTTTTACATAGAACTAGAAATCGATATAAAAAGCATTCGTCTAACGAACGAAATATAAAAAAAAGATAAAAAAAATTGTCAATGTATACGCAATTGAAAATAATTAAAATCGCTCTCGATATTTTTTGTTGTCCCAAGAATCAATTTGTATCGTTCGATTATTAAAAAGTTATTAAGAAACATGTTTGACCCATTGAGTATGTATCAAATATCATATCAATAACTAAACACGATCTTGCTAGTAATATTCTGGTAGATTAAAATGCTTTCATGTCGCATTATTTTATTGGTGTGTTATTTCAATCGTAAATCAGGATGAATGTGTCGATAACCGAAACACGATAAAACTGTCATCCTCTTGTGGAAAATAGCGCCGACCTAGATCTGTCCCCAAGTACGCGGACGTACATCATGTAATTATTGCGCTCTGAATGAAGTCATTAATAGTCATTACCTACGTCTAACGCTGTAATTGATATATCGTTAACGGACGACGATGGCTCGACTATACTGCTCTAATTGATCTTGATGAGCTCGCGCAGCGAGTAAAGATTATACGTTCGAAACGTACATTGTCTCTAAACCATCGTATGGCGATCACACGATTATGAAAAATGCAGGAAAATGTTTATATAACTCTGCCACATAATCACCGTAAGTATAGAATCGTAGTTACGTCATTGACGATAAAACAGATCGTGTTCTCGTGTTTAGTTGTTGCTTTGCCGTCGCGAGAAAATATGCGTAACACAAGATTTATTAAGCGGAACATAATATTGCATAATTCTTTCAAATTATGCAACGCGATAAGATCAAATGAAAACTGTGCCAGAATTTCTTTGTATGTAATGATAAATCGCGCAACTAGAAATACTGCTATACGCATATTTCATATGTACATACATATGTAACGTTGTTATGTTGGAAGATAATGTTATCTCTTACGCGAATTTATGAAATAATTCCTCAAAACATTTAAATATATGTCTAGCGATTATAAAATGTAAACAATTTTTTTGAGAATGTCATTGAAATGTTAATTTAATTTGACCAACAATCGAGGAAACAATGTTCGAATGTTCAATTCTATTATTGTTGTTAGAACAAGAAACAAAAGGCGTGTAGTTCAAGAAAATCTAACATTAACATGGCGGCAAAATTCAGTACGCTGTTTTACCATTATTATTTAAACAATGCAAAATGATTAAAAAAAAAAAGGAAAAGATCGCTTATGCTAGTCACACACGGCTCTATGTTCAACTGAAGCAATCCAACAATGGCTGCGACGTACCTATCGTTACCCGACGTAATGACATTCCGTATCTGGCCCCGAGCCACATTTTCCTGCACGTAATCCATCGAATCTCGGGACGGAGAGTTCTCAGTTGTGTACATCTAGATAGACATAGGAAGATAGAAAGCCTTTCGAAGTTCCTGCATCTCCTTTCGAAAACATCAACATGCGTACAGAATTCGACACGGAATTCGCGAATAATATGTTATTGTTTCAGAATATTTAAGAAATAGAGATTATTATTATAATCTCTATTGGGCTGATGTCATCTCGCATTATTCTTAGTTCGCATTTATCATTGTCTGTTATTAACAATTAATATTATTTATTATTAATAGTATTGGCAATTACTAATTACTAACCATATCATGGAGAAATAATATAAATAAACAATTACAGGAAATATAACATAATTAATCATTTATAACATTTCTATTATGCAGAATTAATACTGTGTCTGCATGCGAGCGCGCAAAAACTGAACTGTGATAATTTTTTATTTTGGATAATTTTTAGATAAATTTATACGCTTTATTCAATTATCTCCAGCATTATATAGAGGACTTTTCCCTGTAATTTTTCTCCACATCCAATTCATATTTATATCGAAATGGGTTTTTGCGCTTTTTGTTACGTGCTTCCAATATTTAATAACTCGGTCACCGAGTACAGGTAGCGTTCATTAGCCGCGACGCGGAAAAAAGCATACCATTAAAAAATTCATAAGAGATATTTTGCATCACTGGATAACGCAGTTTGTTACAATCGTTGTTAGTTCCGAAACGCTGAATAATGTAATCCACAAAAAAATAGCGGCTTTTTTATCATTTTTCCATCTATCAGCCGTACTTTCCACTCTTTTAGGCAATTCCCTTTTTATTCGCGAATTATGAATTCTGAACAACATCGACGAGGAGGGCACCCTGCGTGCATTGTAAAGAGCTTAATTCCCGATTGATAAAATCCGCCAACGATCAGACTGTAAAATCCTAGTAAATAAGTACATTCCGTACCAAAAATTTCATATACTGTCGTTTTTATATTTCAATTGGCAATACAAAAATTTATATAAAATATTTCTGATCGTTTCTCACAGCGTTAGCTCTGCGTCGATTTACGTCAATGTAATCGCCAATTTAGACACGCTTCTGGGATTATTACCATCCAAGTCGTCGTTTGTGTCGCGTTTCGGGGTGAGAGAGCGAAATGCAAGGGCATCCTCAAGATGCGCGTCCCAAATGTTTCATTTTCGTCACGTGTCGGCGCTCGCGAAGAACGTAGCAGCTCCCGTCGCGTCATAACGAAATTCCTTCCGTGGTGCATTTTCAGTTCTGACACATAGGGGTGAAGCCAAGGCGAATCTACTATACTGCGTACTTGTCGTCGTCGTCGTTGTCGTCCTGACCCGGGATGGGTTAGGTAGACACGTAGACAGGATACGGTGCCCGCCCCGAGGATCCTAGAAGGTCCTTTCAGAAACGTCGATCCGCATACTGCCAGCCTCGCGGTATATTTTCGCGGTCCAGCGAGCGAGTTATTCAATATGCTCAACCCCGAAAGCCCCGGAGCAATCTCCGCGCTTGCACGTAGCATATTCGCGTGTCTGTGTGGATACCAGGCCGACACGATTACGTGTGTGAAAATATCCTTGTGTGGGTATGTAAGAGCTATATATTACGGGGACGAGAGAATGGAATGGGTACATTCCCGCTGGTGCCGCTCCACCCGGCATGGCCGCGGCAGGGTGAGCGCGTTTTGCGATAGAACACGGATAGTGGAGATACAAGTTGAAGAAGATCGCAGCGCATCCAGTACGATCAATTACCGAACTGACGCTGATCGATGAATAATCGCTGTTTAAAGGATGCATTTCAGCGTTAACGTTCAAAGTATGACTCTTTCAATAGTTAGCTCTCCTTTATTAGGCTCACGTTGCAAATCTCGTTATCAATTTCGGTACATTCGTAAGACCGCACGTTGCTATTAATTATGCAGAACGTGGGGGTTTAAGCGGGAACTCGTAAACATATTCAGAATCGGAGATACATACTCGCAGAAATCCTCGCGTGAATATACAGACGTACTGGTTTGCGTTACGTCCAAGGGAACTCGGAGCCTGAACGCGAGACTCGACTTCCTAAGGGGCGTCTACGGCCAGGCTGGATATAAGGGGGAGAGGGAGGGAATATAACCACCTCGGCAACCCTCCGCGTTGCCAGCTTTTCGGGGGTGGCTTAGCTCGAGCGTGTTCCCGACTCTCCTCTTTCGACGTTGCCTTCGCCTCTGAAGTTATCAGATTTTGATAAAGTCCCCGGTGTATTAGAGACCCGCGCTGTTTGCGTTTCCACGCAGAATCCCGTCTGCGTTGCCACCTCTCGTCGCTACACCACTATCACTCCCTCCCTTCATCCCACCCCAACCCTCTGGACTTGTTCTCTTCCATCAGGATTCGCGATGCCAGTTACTTCTTTCCTTTGTGAACGGCGAGACCCCGACTGCGCTCTTTTTTTTTTTTTGTTTTTTTTTCCTCATTCGAATGATTACGAACGATGGAAAGGATACGCTTCCACACACGCGAATTTTTTTTGTTTAACGAGATTTGTACTTTGTAGCAATACGACGCTGCGAATCACATCATTATTCGCTTTCACTTGCTGCTTGCACGATTCCTCTTTTCAAATAAAATATTATTTACTTCACATATCTTTCAACACATATCTTTCTTTCGGAGAAGGCACGGAAAATTAAGTATGTATTTCTCTTAAGAAAGAAAATATTACCGTAGAGATTTATCCATTCGTTCTATCATGGGAATTGATGTTTGGTTAAACAACGTGTCGCCTCGGGAAATAATTTCTCGTAGGCACCTGGAGGAAGCGAAGATTTTTGCATAAAACTTAAATCAGCGTCCAGAAAAGACGGCGGCAGGATTTATGGTCGCGTGAAGTCTCCCCAGTGTGCGAGATGCACGTCCTTTCGAATCATTACTACATGCCTTCCGGTACCTTCTTCTTCGAGTCACGGTCAAGTGTCACTCAGTGTGGTACCGCCGTTATCTTGATGACCTTAAACGAGAAAGGAATATGGAAAAAGACGCGGATGTCATCGTGTTGCGCAATCTTCCGCACCGCGAAAAATGTTCCGTGGCCGTGCAGGTCTTCGGGAATGTCCGCCCGCAGATGGACAACAGATGTACGACGACGAATCAGATGGAACTCCCGTTTCGGGAAGCGCCAGCGTGAGAAAATTACAGCACGGGATATTTTTACGAGAGAGAAAAATCATAATCCCTACATAAGCGAGAGAGGTGCAACGAGAGGCTCTCGCGGACCGTTCGATTTCCCGTGGTCGTCGCGACAAAACACAGCGACAAAGCCGCGTGAATATGTCGTGTCTATAAATAATGCTGCCTCCGCCATTTGAGACTTTTATTAAATCAACTTAACCTTTGAGTCTCAGACGGGAAACATTAAGGCCACCAGCACTGTCTATTAGATTTCTGTCAGTTTCAAAGTTACGTTACGCGTAAATTTAATATTACCACGATTCGATGCGGAGTGGATACGGAATGTATTAAAAAGAATTAACACATGTCAGAGTGCGAGCCACATTACGGGGGCTAGCCAGCATTAAAAAATGATTTCGTGTACGGTGTAATCAATTAATTATCCCGTCGGCGTGGTCGCTCTATGTGTGCCGTTAGTAATCGAATCGATGATGATCCTACTGAAAAGCAGCGCTCGTCATCGAGAGGCACCAGACCTGAGGAGTATTGGTCGGCGAATTAACGACGATAATAACCAAAGAGCAGGGAACACGCGATTCATCGAGAGAGAGAGAGAGAGAGAGAGAGAGAGAGAGAGAACCGCCAAAAAGCCGCGGCAAGCGGGCCGCGTAGCGGGCAAAAAGCAGTAGAGACAAAGGCAATGATTAATTCCACGTTGGATGTCCAGGATCATTAGCGGCCAGACTGCCATGACACCTGCTCGCACGAGCCCTTCGTGATAGATTGCTGGGGCAGAGAGCGGGGCCGCTTCGAGGAGGAATGGAGACGAGGAGCGAGAAGGACGGAATCGCAGCCTGGGATCGTGCGCCCGCGCGAGACGGTTACTAATGATTCCGTATTTCGACATTCTGAGCGATATTCAGGAAGCGATGAAAAAGAACTCGGGTATTACCGCCATAGGTATCACCCCTCGGGGTGGTCGCGCAATTCGCGTGGCAGCTTTTTGTCAAGGGGTTGTTATGAGGTAACGTGATTGATGGCGGTCGGGCGCGACGGCATCGCACCGGCGCATTCTGCATTCGTGATCTCGCGAATGCGATCACTGAAAAGCGCGAGGTAGATGATGAAGAGGGAGGAAGAGAAAGACAGAAAACGGGGATTTAATAAGGACACGGAAAGTGTCGGGGCGTAATTAAGTGCTCGGCAAAATCGCTCAGCGGCGTATAGTCGAGTTCTCGCGAAGAGCGAAGGAGACTGAGATCTGAAACTCGACGCTGATTAATTCGAAGGACGGGATATGCATAATAGACGTCATGCTTATATTTCGTAACGTGTTTACTGGCACGTGCCGATTTAAAATACCGCACACGTCGGCATTAGTTAATTTGAGCTGTTATCAATCCACTTTGATGTGCGGCACGATTAACCCGTATTTCGCTAACAAACGTTCGTCTGCGACGAACATTTCCGTCCGAGATCTGACGAGTTTCTCAAAGGAACCAGCCTCGTTGGAGGCTGTCCATCGGCAAATAATTAGACGCGTTCGCAAGACGCGACTCCCCAGAAAGATGAAATGGCAAGGGGCGAGAGGTTACAAATAGGTAATTGACGTGCACGGGCCAGCTGTCACTTGTTTCCGCCGGGATCGCTTTTTGTTTCACGAGTCCACCAGAGTGGACCGGCAGCGTGCGGATGCCTGTTTTCACGCCGTCGCCGTGGGGGTTCTCTTGAACATACACACATATACATATATATATATATATATA
>NW_017259334.1:1290895-1304178 GCF_001594045.1 Atta colombica | reverse complement strand
TGTATATATATATATATATATATGTATATATAGAGGAAGGGAGAAAGAGGGGGCACTTACTTGCCACGGCAAATGAGTATGTGTACGGCCCCCACGGAGAGTTAGGGGTGAAATATTAGGGTGAGATATTGGACCACAAGCTACTAATTCGTTGATATCGATTCGTACACGAAATCGCCCGGTGACGTGAGTCCGACACGTCTCTCCACGCAAACACAACGTCGCTTTGGTCTTTCCGATCCTCGTATCTTCAGCACAACTCCAGTCAAGGCAGTCAAGGAGGCTCCTAATTGTAGACCGATCTTTTGTCCGCTTCTAGCGAGAGCGAGATTGACAACAGCGTGACACGCGGCGTTCTCATCACGCCTGCTCACGTGACGAAGATCTATATTTGAGGTATACGATCATTCGACGGAAACACGAAAATAACATTATACGCGAATAGAATCGTCGGATTCATCCGAAGGTTTCCGATAAAATTTTGTTTTTATCGCGGGATTTTTGTCGTTTTACCACGGCTGCTAATTTGAACGATTGGGGAGAGAAGGGGGGGAAGTCGATCGATGTTCTCGTAAACGCGAGCACTGTAATTGTGAATCAGCGATCGAGATTTATCACGCTCTCCTGATCGGACAGTATGAACGAAAGCGAATTTCAAATTCAAACGAAACATTATTATTTGCATTCGGATGAATCGGAAACCAGCCATTGTCTCGTTGGTACAATTCGATCAGCCTTGAACGTGTAAATGCGAGATCATTCATCGAGAGTGCTCATTCATGCTTCGGCTGGCGAAATGAGTCCGCCATAATTACGGTCGAGTGTAGCAATATGTTCTCGGCGTCGCAATATTCCTCGGCTTAACGATCGTGAATTACAACACGAAGAAGCATACAATGTTGTCTTTTAATGAGAAGATTGGATAGAACAATAAGATTAAGTGGAAATATTCTATGTCACGCCGACAGACATTACAAGATATAAAGAAACGTTTTTCTCAAAGAGAATTATATCATATTTATAAAACTTGATAGTACATTTGTACAATGTCCAGTCGAAGCCAACGCACTGTCTGTATACCACGAGTACCAATAAGTACAGCCGTTAAGTGTCAGACGTCTTAAGACTTACCTACTAATAATCATTCTCCTATTTAACGAGTAATTGCAGACACATAGAGGTTAGCTGGCATCAATCGTCATTTCATTAATATTCCGCTGGCTTCGAGCGTCTCTTCAACGAACATACAAGAACGATTTTCCACACACGGAACACGCGTGCGGAGAGGAGAGTGAGAGAGAGAGAGAGAGACAGGGAGAAGAAGGGAGAAAGATGCTGCACTGCAACTTTATCGATCCCTCCACCAACGGAGTGTTATCGCGCGTTACCGGCTCGGCTTTGTTTCGTTCCCGAACAAATGGTCGCTAGTTCACGGAGGGCGTGCACGCGGGGGCCCTCCGCGCGAGAGAGGGATCATCGATCGTCACTGATTGTTAGTCGTAGAGACACAGTAATTGCCGCTCATTAGGGGGCTAAAGGAGCGTATTATGCGCGTTGAAAAGAAGGATCGCATCGAGGCGGACTGCTGAGGAACTCAGGAGGAAACAGGGAGGAACGAAAAGGAAGTGATGCGGTCGAAGATAGAAAGAAGAGAGAGAGAGAGAGAGAGAGAGAGAGAGAGAGAGAGAGAGAAAGAGAGAGAGAGCAAAGAAAGAAAAGAGGGTTTCCGTCAGGAGGGAGGGATTGTTGAAGGTGTTGAAAAGAATATTCGTGGAGTACTCTTTTCATAGAGGCTCATGAGGTAATCGATACTCCTCTCGCAACGCTTTGTTCCCGGACCCGAATGAAATATTGCGATGAGATGCCATCGTGAGCGCGCCCTATCCCTCTCGCGGTGCCGAGTTAATGCGCGGTTGCGTGTCTCTTCCCGTTTCACATACAGGCGCTAAACATCGCGCCGCATCTGCAGCTTCTCTCACAATGACGTTGGTTATTATTACGTATGGTTATTATTACGGCCATTAGATTTGATCGACCAAGATCAGATTTGCATTAAACGTTACCGATTTAATTAATATAAGCTCTAAATTAAAATTCCGTAGAAACAATGTTCGTTCAATCAATTGTAAGATTCAATGTCGTCGTGTGAAAAAAGAATTCAACGAATGAGAATGCGTTCTGTACGCAAGACGAGATCGACTCTGTCGTGAAAATTTCATCTCAACCGTCGCGCATATTTCACTGTCGACTGTCGATCTAGGGTATCTCGGCTGTATACGCGCTCGCGGCATGGATCACGAGAAAAAGAAGCACCATAACGTTGACGGACATCTAATGTAGCGTGATACATCACACGCGGTGATTACAATGTGATGCGCGTTCTCAGGAAGGTGTTGACGCGCGAAGATGGCTCACGCTGGCGTGACCTCGGTGCCAACCGATATGCTCTCAAACGAAGCCTCGATCACCTGACACCGCTCATTACACGCATCCCGTAACAACGCGGCCCTGACGGATAATTAACGATATCGCGCACGCACGCATATCGATCTACATGAGATTTATCACCCACAGACTTCACATTCGAGATTGATCTACGCGAGTCTGATTCGCGCCGCGACTCGTCTCCTTTACGCACCACCTGCTCGATCCTTAATAATCTAATAAACGCATACGGAACGATCGGCATCGTTATAACGAGCGCGCGTAATGCAAAACGCACAAATCGAATACGCGACGAATTGTCGGTATGCGTCGAATGAAATTACGGTTCAATTAGCATCGTTGATGTAACTACTTGCACAATACAGATTTTTAATGACCGTTAGTGAATTACTAGTTGCAATTTTAATGACCGTTACGGCGAATTATCAGCCGTAATTTTAAGAGATATCGCATGACGTGCAAGAGCTAATTGTACATCGCGCGATATCCCTTAAATGGTTACATTAAACTGATTAAACGTAATCGATACCGGTTGATTACTTCATTCACTTTTATATTGAACATGTAACATTTTAACTGGATAAAGTATATCGATACATACTAGTAATAAGCGAGATAGTGATCTTAAATTAGTGCACACATAAATCGAATGTTTCATTTGCCGAAAGGGAAGGTTCGAGAAATAATTAATCGAACACAATGTTACGGTGCGCGCACAGAATTATGTTGTTCCCGCGCGATTTGTTCTAGCATAGTAAGATAGGAGAACATTCATTTTGTCACTGGAGGCACTTTCGTGCGTAATCATTACCACCTGTGCGATATAGAATTCCATCAGCCTGCGATCAGGGTGTCCGGTTACCTAGTTAGAGCCAGGTACACGTATCTACCTACGATGTTTTCCAAGGACTACCTCATAGAGAACCAACGACCCCGTTTCACTCTCACTCATATTCTCTCTCTCTCTCTCTCTCTCTCTCTCTCTCTCTCTCTCTCTCTCTCTCTCTCTTGTCCAACGTTCTTCCAGCAAGGTTGCTCTTGCACGAGAGTTCGGAGGGTGTATCGAATGTCCTACCATCCTGCGGTCCCGTCTATGGTGTCCGGCTACCCCACGCTCGTTTCACGGTTAATTAAGCGACTGACAATCTGACCACGAGACGGTTAGCGGCCAAGGAGGCCCGCGATCTTCGGGAACTCGTAAACAGAAGGAATTCCTGGAGCATGAATGAAGCCACGACGAAGCGAGCACGACGAACGGGAGGAGGGAAGAAGTTTTTGGGGTAAAAGAAATGAAAGGAGGAGATTGACAGGAGATATCGATCGTTCTGATCATCAGGCCACCTTTGGGAAGAATGCACCACCGAATCGACCGATCGGCCGATATTTTTCGATGCCCCCCCCTCCCTCTTCCCCTCCAACAAACTGCGTCCCGCCTTTCGCTCACTTTCGTGCAGGATCGCCACTTTTTAAGCCGATTGAAAGAGTCATTGTACGAGAATACATAAAAATGGATCGTTTTCACGTGAACATTTTCAGAGAGGAGCAATGACCTGCTCAAAATAATTTTGTATCTACTAACGCGTTTTAATCTCGATAGCCTAACAAATATTTATTATATATTTAAGTAAAATATTTAAAACAATTTTAACAAAATATACAATATTATAATAAAATATACAAAATCCTCACCATTGCAAAATTCTTTATAACATGTGTTATATATCTAATGCCAGAAACTTATATTAATTATAATCAAAGATCAAATTAATAAAATTCTCACGATTTATTCACTTAGAAGATACGTCCATGTGACTTTATAGACTCGTTGAAGTGAATTGGGAGAGAGACAAGAGTAGATTACCCTGTCGGTGTATCGTCGGAAAGGTATCGTCTCTCATTTCGTGCACTCACGGTGGGTAGTTATACCAGGAAAAGGTCCCGATACCTGCTAACAAACGACCTGTAGATGATTTAGCACATATTCCACGGAGGGCGCTCGATCGCCTTTTACGCGTACCGGTACCCCGACCGAGTATGATTGTTTTATAATTAAGCCGTTACCGGATAAGGTATGGGCGCGCGGGAGGCGGTGGTGATTAATTGTTTTCGAATTGAAAACCTATAAGACGCGGTGGCGTCTTAATTTCATCGTGTCCGTGATTGCGACTAAAGAAAAAGAGAGAGAGAGAGAGAGAGAGAGAGAGAGAGAGAGAAAGAGAGAGAGAAGCGCGTACTCGATGGCGTAAAAATAAACTAAACTCGCCGGGACGAGATCCGGTCGTAATCGAATCCCGCGCGACAACCTAATCGTCTTGGCGACGACCGAGGCCGAAAGGATAGGCAGTTTTTTAATATTAGCAAGACGAATCATCCCGGCTGGCTGAGAACATTATCTGTTATATGTCTACCCATATTGCAAACGATCCATATTACTCTTGGACAAATAACAATTTTATATAAAATAGATTGTCTTTCATTCAGACACAGATGTTGCGACGGAAATTACGCGTTCCAACTATCCGACATCTAATCGCGATATCAATTATTGGATCATTATACCGTGCACGAATCAAGTAAGACTTTCTCTCTCTCTCTCTCTCTCTCTCTCTCTCTCTCTCGCACCCCTTTCGACTTTCTCTCTTTCATCAAGTCTCCACGATGCGATCCAACGTCTCGACGTCTCGCGTCGAAAATTCGGTGCGTCTCGAAAGCACGCCGCATTTAACGGGGCAAATAGACGGCACTGCGCAGCAAAAGGGTGCCGACTGAAAGGCAAACAGTTTAGCTGGAAACAATTGACTGCAGATTGAAGAGAGAGCGTATGCAGGGGAGGTGGGTGAGAGACATCTGACGATCGATGCACGCGTCGCTGCCACGAGAGAGCGAAGTTACATCTGTCCGCCGATGAAAATAGATTTTGAGAGCCGTGCCCGGGCACCGAGAGGGGGGTGGTGAGTTGGGGAACAGCGACACGAGCGGAGTTACGAGGGGGGAGGGAGTACAGGGAGACAGAGGGGGAGTTGGCGTTGTTAAAACACTCGTTTCCAGACCAGGAATTCGTGTTTCTCGTCACAATGCCGGCGCTTTGATCGACCGCCCGCGCGACCAACCGGCACCGAAGGCAACGCGTTTGTTTTTTAACGTTCGCGAATTGAAAAAACTTATCAACGATGTAATGCGTCCGCTTGGCTGTCCGGGTCCGGGGAGGAAACGCGGAGCGACGCGCCCCGTACAGGTCTCCGGCGAACGCTTCGCAAAACCGCGCATATTTATTAACAGAGAGACCGCTGTTGGTACTTTGTGTTTTCCAAATGACGGCCGCTCGTTTGGAAAATATTGTACGACGTTCAAACGTGGTTGCATTCTTTTTTTTTCCCTTCCTTCCTTCATGAAAATTGTTATCGTTACGTAAATACTGTTGATTTCAATTGGCCTTTTACATCGCCTGTTACAAGCCGCATTCGCTCTCACGCATTTGCAAAATCCCACGTAATTCACGTAATTTCATTAATCCAATACAAATCCCCGAGCGATAATATCGGAGTCATAATTGTCTCTTTTGGGAAACACGCGTTTACGAATGTTACGTTTCTGTCTTCCGGCATAAGAAACGAGGGTTCGATGCAATTTGTCTAAGCGCAAACACCCTGCGGAGATAGCGGACAAATGGCAAGATGGCGCGCCACGGAAATTTCACCGACAGCACGACATCGACGAGGGGGGTGTCCCCGATGTTTTGTCTCGTCAGACCCTTTTAGCGTCACTTAAAACAAAACACTGTATCGATTTGACCGTTTCACCCCCCCTCGACCGGCGCACTCCAAGTGCGCCCGCGGGGACGCTCGATGCGGCGGCGAAGACAAGTAACACTCGATTCCACGGTGGTCCTCCAAGAGAGCGCTTTGTTTTTTTCCCGCCTACCACATATCTCATTCGTCCCGCCTTGGGGACCTCTCCCTCTCTCTCCCTCCCTCTCTCTCTCTCTCTCTCTCTCTCTCTCTCTCTCTTTCTCTATCTCTCCCATCCACCAAAAGCGACGTATCAACTCTGAAATTCTCGACACCCGCGTGACGTAACTTGTGGCACTTGTTTCCCCAACTCTGAACACGATTTAAGAATTTTCGCGCGAAACCACATCCATCGTCGCGAACGTGACGAATATAACACTTCAAGAAATTCTCGAGATGAGAATTTGCGCGACTAAAGAAAAAAAAATATTGCTCGATGGTACTTGATGATTTAGCATGCAACTTTGCGTAGTGCAATGATTCTTTTTACGCACATTATTGACATATTAACATTGACACTGGTTATAATCGTCTTCTACAAGTGGAAAATCAATTCACTCGCGATCACGCGCAAACATTATAAGAATAAGTCTTCGGAGTGTATAATATATGGCAAAACGAGCGAGTTATGAAATAGTGAATTAACAGCTCATGCATTAAATGATACGTCCTCGACAACAACATAATACGTCTTCATTAAGAACCGATCGTTCAGCTCGCGTGGCATAAAAGAGTTCCGAGAGGAGGTGGTTACAACCCACCAGGACGACTTTTTCCACCGCTCAACGGCGCGGTGTTTCTCCCTCGACTCCCTTCGCGATACCCTCCTCCATCGTCTCCTTTCACCTCCTCTACGTCGACTGCGCCATCAATCCAGCAAGAAAATTGAATGTCGGCGTCGATTCCTCATTCGAGTTTTTTTCCGCCCGACTACCATTATAAAGTATAATGCAGGGACTGTGAATGTTTCCCAGATTATCGTCGCCTGTACGACGCGATACCCTACGCCTCGCGTGTCAATTAGCCACGGTATATGAGGTTACAAAGTATGCCGGGTCTTTGCACCGTATACACCAGTCAGCCGTCGAGTCGAGTCATAAGAGCCGCGAGATCGTTTCCGATCGTTAGGTAAAGCCACCAGCTGATCTCCGTTCAGGGATGGGTACATGCATATGATAAATCTGTCACTTTGTCTATACTTTATACATCCCTAACTAGTATTATCTTCAATTCAAAGCTATCAATTTCTTTCTATAATTTTAGTTTAGAAAAAGACGATTACGCATCACTCAGAGAATTTTTCGGAATATTTTAATAATTCTAAATTTTAACAATCAGATTGGACACATTCCCCATACAGCATACAAACACACAAGCTTGCAACATTTGCAATGTTACTACAATATTGCTGGAATGTTGCTGCGATATTGCTGGAACAATCTGTGCTGTATAAATCCTCTGTATCCTCGTTCGATGTATAATGAGAAAACTTCTATGCAGAGCATCCATGGAACAGACATTTGCTTCTGCTCTCTCTCTCTCTCTCTGTGTGTGTGCGTGTGTGCGTGTGCGCGTGCGTGCGTGCGTGCGTGCGTGCGTGCGTGCGTGCGTTCGAGCGTGTGTGCGTGCGTGTGTGCGTGCATGTGTGCGTGTGTGCGTGCGTGTGTGCGTGCGTGTGTGCGTGCGTGTGTGCGTGCGTGAGAGAGAGAGAGAGAGAGAGAGAGAGAGAGAGAGAGAGAGAGAGAGAAAGAGCTTTCATATCTTCACCAGACCGAGTACAAGAGGTAGTAAATCTCGTAGATCAAGCTTCTCGGTTTTTTTTTCACTGCCGTACTCAATCCGTAGCAGATCCGTGATTGCATGACGCATAAATTACTTAACTACGTGCGCAACCGATTACCAGTTACATGCTCGCGAAGCAACACTTACAGTTTTAGAGCCACGACGGTTTCTGCCGTCCCCGCCTCAGTCGAGACGATTAATCCTCTCGTCATTCATCTTACTTGCCCCCACAAAAACAAAGCCTCCGATGCCATGCCGTGATGTACACCGTACGCTACAGTAATGGTCTTAGAAAATCTCGCATCGATCTCACAGTGAGGCAATCAGCGCTCTTTAAGGCACCTAATTCGCTCATCGCGGTCGCGGCGTCGCGTTCGCTCGCTCACTTGCTCGCCGCGGGCTGTCGAGAGTACCTACGAGTATGAAAGTTAGGTAGCTATAATCGTTCCGACGATCAATGTCTTAATAACACCCGTCGAGTTTCCATTTGCTCCAAAGTACACACATCTCGCGCGGATAACAACGGTTAATCATACCAACGCGCCACTATGCAATGTCGCCGCTTATTAACTTTATCAGTTTGCAACTAGAACGGTAATTATCACGCGGTCGTCTCGAAAATTGAAAAATAACACAGTTTCGCATTTGGTCTGCATATATAATAATTATTAAGTTTAGATTCTATAACAACACCGCATGAGTATCATCATCGTGATATACCTTTGTATTATTATAAATAACAAATTAATATGAGTCATCAAAAACGCATCGCTGGACTAAATACGAAACCGGTTTCGTAAGCCTCTCCACTGCGCCTCCAAATGATGTCTGTTTTAAGAATGCATCCCAAGGTATCGCTTTCAATGCGCTGCGTTGGAAACGCGTAACCTCCACTGCTGTGGTCCAGCATCGCCTCTATGGTAGCGTTCTTAAAAGGCAGTAAATCATTGCCGCTTCGCTTTCCTTTTTATCCGCCACTGAGCCCGCTGATTGTGCCATACATAAAATTACGATAAATTCAGCAGGTTTCTCGTACTGTCGTGACCCACGGCGGTCAATTGTCTCGGGATGCTAATAATATCCGCGGCTGTCTCGGTGGGTGGTGCCACTATGATTGTCAACCGAAAATCATCGGTTATACTTGAATATCCTGATATGATAGTCAGAGATTCTCAATTCAGCTGGATCTTATAATACAGCATTTTTATTTAAAAAAAAATGTACATTTTATTTATATTTTCATTTATTTAATACTTACTATAAACGAAAATGCGTTAATAACAAAACTTTTATTTTCAATTTTTTTTTAACAAAGAAAATTATTTAACGATATCTCATTCCACGATGTTCCCACATTCATCATATCATTCAGTCTATGACTATGACCTTTTACATATTCCGCATATTATTACACGTTATTTATTTACTGAATTATTAATTGAAATTATTATAAATACTTAGAGCAATTTTTATAAATAAAAAACACTGTTCGATCTAATTACCACGCGATGAAATGAAATATTCAGTATATCAACGCTAGACTTTGTAACTAAGAATTTATATTTATTTCAGTAGCTTATAAATACTCAGAAATATGTGTATTCAAGGCTGCAATGGATGATCGTTGTTAATAATAAACTGGTTTAAAATCTAGTTACGCAGATAATAATCAGCCATATAGTCCATAACCCGTTCAAAACATCGGGAAGTATAACAGCGAACTGAACTACGATATATCCTGCTCTCTCTTTTATTGGAAAAATAGTTTGATTAATATACCGACTGTCATGGATACCTGTAAACGGTGAGTAGAAGCCGCGATACATAATCTGAATTCTTAACGACTCTCATAGATTATTAGCTGTTAGAAGCGTGCGTGTACTTTTTATTGCGCGGAGAGCTACGGTCGATAATTATCATGCATTAGACGCTACACAAATCACTACGCGGAATGAGTTACGACGATATAATTTCGCATAATATCATATTAATAAGTAAGCGCGATTAATATATTCCTGTTTGCACGAACTGTTAATTCTGGATACCCAATGGCAAACACGTGTACGTAACACGCGCGCATACACATTGATTGTATAAATTTTTAATGACACGTAACAATGTTATCGATAACGTGCTAATATGCAATCAATACGCACATAACGTTTAATAGATTACATAAAGCCACACGTTAATCTATCAATGACCTTTAAGCGCTAACATTTCTCTAGTATCTCGCGCGATTTTGCTCCATCTAATCGCATATCAATTATTTTCGATCGATGTGTTAGAATATGAATCGGCTGTAATAACTATAGAGATTATTATCTATTTTCGTTACATTCTTTTTTCAGGATAAGATCGATAAATAATCAGTTGAATAAACGATGAGTTCACGAATATCTCTATTGTGATAATCTTTCATATCAATGTGTGATCATTCTTGAGACAATTTCGATGAGCGACGATTGCGGGAGTCACGCAACGTGGGTGTCTATCGGCTCCAAATTTGTCAAAGAATATGTCATTACAGACCGACACACCGTGATGCCGATCCACCTCCCTGTTCATATAGAGGGTAGTGCGCGAGGGACGAGAGTCGTTAATGCTGCGCGATGCTGTTTTGACGGTGTGCAACAAAAGCCGAGCCCAGGGCCCGCGTTCAGATAAATGACCATGGATCCAAGAACAAATGACAGTGGCCGTCCGACGTGAACGCGGCCCTTTTGTGAACGCGCCTCATTACCGGCCGTCCGAAATTTTTCACATCCGCGCCTTCTGACGGCGGCAAGTTACGGAAGAATTAATCGTCACTCGCGCGCGCGTACACATACACAAATGTACACACAGACACATCTTGAGATGATCAGTTTTCCTTTGCAAAGAGTGTCTCGCCAAAAATTGAATGGCACACTTTAAGCGTTACGTGGTGCGGAAATATGGTAATCTCTCAATATGCGCTGGATTGACGAGAATGGCAGTGGTGCAGTGTTGAATATCTTGGCACTTGATCAAATTAAAAGGAGCTTATTGAACGATGGCCATATGGCGGGAGATATATCGGAGCGCATAAAATGTCACAACTACACTATACTATATGTCTGAATTTCTATGGGTCGTATTCCATTCTACGGACATTTTTCCAAATTCTTCACATTTTTGTTTAATATCTAAATATCTTCAATCGCGCATTAAAAGAATAAAATGTCGAAACAATGAAGGTATACGAATGAAATATGCTCGACTTGCGGAGCACAAGGAACACAAGGAGCTCGTTGTATATAATCGGAATCAGTCCCTTCGACTTTTCCTCTTTCACCGTTCCCTTTCCCAGTTCCCTCCAGCAAACGAGCTGAGAAATCTCAGACTCAGAGGCCAGCGTGTTGCTACTCGCGGACGTAGAGTAGCGACGCGAGATGGGGCACACGCGCCGCTGTCGCAAGGCAAATAAGCGTCAAATGAAGCGCGCTTAAAGATCAAACGAGCGAGCAAACACGAAACAAGTGACGCGGGGCGTTAACGTGTCCCCGTTGTAAAAACACATCGTAGCTACCGCGTGTAATGCCGCGCTTTGCCTACGGGATTACCATTTGCGCTAATCCAACCCCGTGCCGTGGCTGAAGCATCAAGGAATACAAATATAACCTGGGATCTACGTGGGGCACAGCGTGGGTGGGGTGTGTGATCGAGTAAGAGGATAGTTTTAAGCTTTAAGCGCTGGAGCGACCTCGTCACACACGTTCCCGCGATTCCGACTAATAAAAAGCAGTCTTATGGTAACGCTAATTGATAAATACACATAGACAAGTATAAAAACAGAGATGTTGCTGAATGGAATGTAAAGAAATGTTTGGATTAAGTAGAGATGATTCTAATGATACGTTTCTCTTTTTATTATAGAAATTATAAGAATCATCGAATTTTTATATAATTGATAGATTTTACACATACATTTTATATATCTATTTAATTTATATGCTGTATATTTTTTATAAGAATGAATAATTAATTTGGAAAGCTAGTGTTCTCTCTGATCCAGTTTTCTTCGATCGAAATACACTCTCACCATCCCCTCGTCTGTCAACGAGATGCAGATTGCTTACGTGTGCACTAATTGCCGGAGATATTGTAATCCTGTGCACTTTAAATATATTAACGGTAATACCGGCTGAAAGTTATTCCGTATCGAATCGGGGCACGGCCCACATGATTAATGTTAATCGTATGCCAATCAGGGGCTGATGATCGACGTGGTTGCCGGCACAACTAGTCGCCGAGTCATCACAAACAAAGATGGCCGCGATGAACGATGTACGGTGTCGGCAGTCGGCGAGTGCCGTATTTGTAAAACAAAGAGCGTTAGAAGAGGTACAGACACACAGAATAGACGGTTCGCGCGTATTTACATAAATATGTGCGGTTTCTGTGGATTCATCCATCGCGCAACCCCGCGGTCATTCTCACAGCTCACTCCCTCTTCCACTCATTCCACTCACGTGGATTGGTCCTACGCCACGTGATTAACTTGTCACGAAACATTGTAGTCATGTCCCGGGCTATTTATTAGTCGGATAAGAATCAGCGCGCGCAGCAAGTCGTGCTCTTCGGTTTCGATTCGTGGTGACGACGTGGTTCTTCCGCCGTCAAGAGTGAGACGACCAAGTCACCACCTCGACAGTGTATCCCCAATATATCTTGATCGATATATTAATTAACACCGGTATAAATTGACGAGGGCAAAATGAACTCGGTTCCATTCGTTCAACGTAGTTGAAAATTTCTAACTACATAATCGATGTCGTTTGTCTTCGTACTAATATTTTACGCATATGTTCTCTCGAAAAATTTCTATGCAAAGTATGATGGGCACATCACGCAACATCAGTGTGACGCTGATGAAACCGTAATTTCATCGTCCTGTTTAATCAGAATTTCCGGTCAGCGTATCACGGGGAGTCCGGTCTTCCGCAAAGCATCTACCCTCGTAGAAAAAAAAACAAGAGGAAAAAAAAACAATTGGAACACATCGCGGTGGACAGTTGACAAACGAGACAGGGAGAAACGGGGGATGATCTCCGGGGCCCTTCCTTTCCTCATTCCAACGGCCCCACTATGGCGATAAACAATAAGCCCGCCGGTGGCTCGCCAAGAATGATAATTTAAACGATGACTCTCGGCTTCTTCGCATTCAATTACTAAATAATTGACGAAGAGGGTGGCGAGAACGGTGAAGAGAGACAAGACAAAAAGAAGGACGGGGGAGAAGGAGGA
>NW_017259334.1:1282909-1290795 GCF_001594045.1 Atta colombica | reverse complement strand
GGAGGAGGAGGAGGACGAGGAGGAGGAGGAGGAGGAGGAGGAGGACGAGGAGGAGGAGAACCGCTGCGATTCTCGAGAAGACTGGCGGTTTCTTTCTACGGGTCTTCCCCCTATACGACACCCTCGACCATTTCGCAGTCGAGGTGACGAGCGTGACTTATCTCCCGCAAATTATAATCCAATTTGCGATTATCGTCGTGCCATCGTGCCCGTGGTTGCCTTTGGGGCCTCTGAGGCCTCTGCCCCAGGATCCAGATGGGGGCCTCACCTCCGGCTGGTTAGTAAGGCATAATTAACCGCGTGGCCGCAAGAGTCGACCCACGTTGCCAACCTTTCCTGCCATCGTGCGCTGTATGCAGTAAAACGCGTAAGAGAACAGTCAATTGCTCGTCCAGCGTCCTCATTTCTCCTACTTTTCTCTCTCTCTCTCTCTCTCTCTCTTTCTTTTTCTCTCCCCTTTTTCGCGAATCCTAATTATTATATACGTCGCGCCGCAACCGGGCGCATATAAATCTTCGTGCTATGCCGAGTGGCATATTAGGCGACATGCCCCGACCGCTAATGGCTCGACTATAAGACGGCGATGATGACCGTAATCAAATTTAATAAAGTACTGTATCACGAATACTGTGAGGAAGTGGCTGGCTCGATGGCAGCGTGAGATTGCGATTGGCCGTAATGGTATATCCGGGAACAATGCGTTCTCTGTCGGAAGGACTTTCTAAAGGAAGAACGAATTGACCGATTGTCAGAGCATAATGCTACGCAGTTCGGTATATCTGTTACCGGATGTCAGCAAACAATGTCATAACGGGAACTCGGATGCAATGATGAAAACCGAGATCAATCGATAATATTACATATATATCACGTAATTATTTGTATCATTTTTGTTTATTTCATCATTGTACTAACCCTATAACTTCTCAGTTCTCTAAATATATACATATTATAATGATCGTGCCATATGTTTCGCTGAATAGAGTTGTCACAATCGACAACCGGGCGACATGATGAATTACATAGCCGCGGACATTTCCTCGTCACTCTGCGCATATTATCTGCACGTTCCGATACTTCTTTCGGATTATGCGAAACTCAGGTATATACGCGGAATTCCGCGCGGAATCGCAAATGATACGCGACGTCAAAGCGGAAAGTTATGCGACGTAACCACCGGCAAACGACAGTTGGCTTCGGCTTGGAGTTTTCTGCTTCTCATCGCGAGATCGCTGAAGAACGATGTGTTTTCTTCGCGGTGAAATTCGCCGGGCGATGAAAGCCCTCGAATCATATTAAAATTAATTTCGAGAAAGTATTCGAATAAGTACCATATATACACAAAATGTCATATAAAGAGAGAGTATTCTCTTATAAGATATTATCAAAAATTATAATTCAAATGTTACTCCGTGCTTAAACAAAAAAGAGAGAGAGAGACTAAGAGAAAAGCCGCGAGTGACACTTTATATATGTATAATCCTTTAAATTATAAAATATTATATATACCGCAATTTGCGATTTTATATGCAGATTCGAGCTGTCCATGTCGCGATTTCTTACATATATTTGGCATTTAACGAGGACCCAACAATCCCCGTTAACGTCGTCGTCGTTTTCGCAAACGGGGCTGCACGCCTGTTAAAACTCGAGACCGCGAAGAAACCGCCGTCTCATTCGTTCTCTTTCAAGGTGCACACGAAGAACGAACGGTGGAAGGGAGAACGGGCGAAACATGCTTCTCGGGATCCGCGTTTCGTTACACCGTCATTATAACCTTTCCAACGAGTCGCTTCTTCTTACATGTGTCCCGAATTATCGGAGGATCATTATCGTGCAAAGAGAAGGTCATTACTCGGATAGCTTTTTGTTATCGATTCTTTGGTAGACGTAGAGTAATTGCGCCATATATGATGCTCCATTCGACATCACTTCTTTCTCTATCATCATTTCTTTCTTTCTTTTATGCAAAAATTGCGTATATTTTCCTAAAATAATGTAGATTCTTAATTCTTATAGTATATATTAAACTTTTCGATATTCGTGACTAATGTTTGAATCCTAACACTTTTGTAAGAAAGTAATGTAACCAAAATAACATCGTATATTTTGAATAATACGTTTCACACATTCTTGAACCGCGTCATCCCCCTGAATATATGAACAAGGGACAGCCTACCGGTCATTAAGTGGCCGAACGCGAGTCCGAATTGTAGCTTCGACAAAAAGGGCCACTTCCGAAGGCTGCAACGTCACATCCGCCACCGAAAGTAGCCGCGGGCCTTTAATTTACGGAGAAAAGCGGGCTTTTTATCGGCGAAGATCCGAGGCCGCGATACAAACCCTCTCCCGTTTGGTATTGGTCGTAGCGCACAAAAATATGGTAGCCCGTAGTGCTACACCACCGAAAAATGCACCGTGCACGTTTGTACTTTGTCTTTGTTCACTCGCGAGTTGCTATACAGTGTAATTGGAGGGTCCGACAGAATAACATGCTAAACTAAATTTTACGGTCAACTGGAAAAAGGTTATAATGAGATTTGACATCTCCCCGGCATTCGAATCTGTCCCTTTAATGGTCATTTTGCCCGTTGAGCATTTTTTAATCGACCATGAAGCCGGTACTTTTATTTAATATTAATAACTCTTGTGAAAGGAAAGTCCAACAATCTTGCATTAAATAGAAATAAATGTTTATTATTCTGCAAACTTCATAATGCCTTGATATTTCGAATTATCGTACACTAAAAAAATATAAATTTTAACAAATCATTTGTTTAAATAGTATCAACTAAATATTTATTAAGTATAAAGATGTATTTATTTAGTAAAAGAATCGCGTTTTTCTTTACTTAATTTCTTTTTACTGCGTGTAAATATCTATTTACACGCATATTATTGTAAGTAAATGTTTAATTGGCACTATTCAAATAAATATTTATCAAAATTTAGTATATTTTTTTCAGTGTATTGTAACTGCATTAATCCCGTTTTAATTAATGGTTAATATTCTTATCAAAGAGTGACATCAATTAAACTAATGCGAAATTAAATATTATGTTCTAGCAAAATTACGGCGTCATATGCTATCGTTTAATTCTCGAGACCGTCGTACAGTAAATTAGAAGACAACGCGAGCACATGCATTATACCATCGGACACCTTGTTACACGCGGTATACTTTTTTATAGTTTTACTTTGCCATATCACGGTACCTAAGCCTCGCTTGCCCGAGCCACGCTCGGACCATGGAAATTTCCGTCTTTCCGCGTCGTTACGTTAGCGTGCTCGCGACATAACGTCAATACGGATGTTCTCGCGCGGTAACGTTATATCGAGCCATCTGTATTATACGCAAAATAATGCAAATTCGAAATAAAGATTGCTATGAAAATGTATAGCGGTTCTGGCATTTGTGTCGTTTGCCACTTGTCTACAGTTTGCTGTTGCAAAAATGTTCGATTATCGGATTTCGCGTTGCGCGTGGCGCAGCTCTCGCGCACCTAATCGCGATTCGCCGCGCTCAACCATCCGTGTAGAAGAATAGCGGAGGTGTTCGGTAACGTGACGGCTTTAAGACTACCAGCAACACGAGTGCGCCGTATAAATCGCCTGATGCCAATGCGAAGAAAAAGTCTCCATTAATCGATCAACAGGATCGTTTGAAACCGGTTCCTGTAGTTTTGTCGAATCGACGTTTTCCTATTGCTGAGCACCTAAATAGAAACGCTCCGGCCACCTGGCCGTCATCGTCATCGTCATCTTCATATCTCATCGGATTCAACAGACGCGTTAGGATCGAAGTTACGAGATTTAAATAATAGTTCAGGGCGAATAAATCTTATTTTTTTATTTCGTCAATAATTTTTTCTAAAGTGAAAAAGTTTTATTCAATTTCCAAAGTGGAAACTAATACAAACTCAATGTGAAATGTTTATGAAATTCCGAGAGCTGGAGTGAGATTAGAATCTCTTGTTGCAATTTTTTTAATTTTTTATTCATATCCTTTTAGCATTACACCAATTTCGAAATAAAAAGTAGTCCTATACGAAAGTAAGTAATACGATATTTAATCTCGATCTTGGTGATTGCATACGATCGCGATTCTCTAAGTTTCTATGCTCGCGTTTTACTGGGGGAAAAAAAAAATTTATTTCATCATATCGACGGAAAGAAGAGGAATGAAACAAGATAACACGCAATAGTGTCTCATAATTTCGAAATCGCGAAAATCATGCTACTAATTCCTCGCACATGTACATATAGACGAAGAAAATATATTATAAATACAATTAAAATACATTTCTATTTGTAATATTTTGTTGTAAAACTGAAACGATACAATAAGTATTTATTACATATATAAAAATTGACAATCAATTATATATTTTATTACAATATTTAGGTAAATAATTACAATTCTTTTGTAAAACATGTAATGCTCGTTATAATAATAGCATACATGCCAAGATATAGAAAAATGTAATTTTTTAGTTTCATATTTTCTTCATGTAGAATGCAATGTGGAGATGCGTAGGTGTACTCGACTTACCATGTTCAGACACACCCGGCCACCGTATTCTAATTACAAGCAGAAATTGAAAAGCAACAAATATCTCGGCGATATCGAAATGTTCTACCTGGCCGTACAAAGAACCGCGCGAATACTCGATCGAGTGAGCGATTACGCAATGGCGACGTGAGCAGCATTTGTTGCGTTACAGAAATGCACAGAAATTCTGATGTCATCATCTCATAATTGCGCGGCTACCCTTGAAATTAATCGCTGTCGCGAATCCTTTCTCACGCGTCTGCACAAAAATTCGTACAACCATCTCGCTGTCGTAACCATCCCGTTAATTAGCGCTGGGATTATTACGCTGGATACATTGAAACGTTACGCGAGTATAATGATGATTGGGATGCAATGTTTTGCCACAATATCGCCGTAAGCGTCATTAGGATCAGTGAACAAAAGAACGGCGTGCAAAACTTTGACAGAATATTTGTCCAATCATTTTGCACGCGAAGCTCAACCGTGAAATCGAAACGTGTCACCTTGAAACAGAATCTTTTTTTCGAATCGCATAATCAGAGCATCGATCTCATATCGTGCATTTGTACGATTTCCATAGTTAAAATATCATCGTTTCGCGAAAGCCGATACTCTCTGACAAAATTCTCTCTTCTTTTTTTAATAAATATTAAATGCATTAACGGCTGCCTCCACTTCTCGACAATTATTTCGCCGTTTACAACATCGCCGGCACTTATCGCCCGACAAATCAATATGCGATAGTACACGGTGATATCGAAAAAAAGAGATCGCTTTCTAAGCAAGAAACCGGTTGTACTACCGGCTACATTACAAAGTTATAAAACGCCAACCGGTCCTTAAGAGATAATGCTCACTTAGAGGAAACGTTCAATCGATTCATCTACGGATCAATAATAATAATAATAATAATAATAATAATAATAACAACCAAGATCTCTTGAAACAAAAATAATCAAAGTCAATTCTAACGGTAAGAAAATCCAGCGCCTCGTTAAGCCTCCGATCCGCCTTCATTATTTTGATAAAAAAAACTGGCATGCAGTATCGGGTTCGAAAAATCGATGCCGCGTACACTAATTTGCACGGCTGAAAAGCCGCCGGTCGATTAATGTCGCTCGATGTCGTTGCGGACGCGTGACACGCGTGAAGAATACCGCGCCGCACGGTGAGACGTGAAATTAATCGCGACCGGATGTCGGAGATAACGGGTTAATTACCTAACGACGTACCATACAATGTGCGTATCCCGTCAGTTCTTCTTGCGCGGCCGTGTCTTTCTTGCGGTTTTCGCTCTCCTTTCACGCGACATGCACACATACGCATACATACGCACACATACGCAGCGTTGAGGATATCATCTGCGTAAGCACGAGCGTTCTCCCCAACGCAACGTGTATATATTCGCGCGTCCACCTATCGAAAACGCGTGCAAAAAGTTGCAACGACTGGCTGCGTCGTGTCGTCGCGGCACGTGAAATCTGCATGTAATCCCGCTACCGCGTTTCGCAGGTACCCCGAGAATCGCGCGCGATGGGATACGAAGATTAATTTCGAAACTTCCACCTATTCACCGTCCGCGGATATCACTTGACCCTCTCGTGAACACAAATTTTTTGTTTCACCATCATTAAAACGGTTTCCGGGATATGAGTCTCGATAAGGCTGTTTTTTTCGTTTTATGAAAAAAATTGAAGAAACAAAGAAACAAACAAAATATCTTCACCTGCTTAGCAAGGCAACAAAACGTATATAAATATTTATATGTATACGCATACAAATGTATAATTAATTAATAATGGATATTAATAGATATTAATAATAGAATATTAATTCGTGTTTAATAATATATTGTTTTGAATTATTATTAAATTATTATTATATTATTTTTTGTAATTATTTAGATTGAGTAAATAATTATTCTTAATTATGTACCGTTTAACTTGCTGCTTCATAATGAGCATTGTGCATGCTTCATCCTGCGAGTGGTATGAAACTTCACGACAGTGCTAACATCGTTGCTACTCTGTACGGATCTCGTTGAAGCTAACGATATCGCGCGCGCGCGCGCGTGTAACAGTGTCGGCTCGTTGCCTTAACAAGGGCTTGGTCATTATCAAAGCTGTAATTAGTTGCCCGTCGTTTGCGCCATGTTCGCCTTAAACGCAATATCGCAGCTTCTTGCTGCCTCCTTTCACCCTGCTCTTTCCTAGACACCGCTGCACACCGAGAATCGATAGACGAGCTGCGCGCTGTTTCGTACGCAGCTCTAGACGATCCGTTATGACACCGTTGTGCCGTTACTACGCAATACGAGAGGATTGCAGGAAATACGAATATATAACAAAAATGAGAAAGCAGAAGTAAATGCACAATAAAAATGAAAAGAAGGCACAGTGAATGGAGGCTATGAACAAGCTATATGATCCTTAAGAATTTCCTTGGAACGCAAGTCCGACATCTTTCTGGGGTGCGTAATAAGTTTCCAGACGGTGCCTAAGCGAATTTTATGCTGTGCGTTGATCGAATTAACGCGCCGGATATTGATTCGAAAATTCAAGAAAAATACACGGCTATCTCTTTGCATCGATTTATTTATACAAAATAATTCAGCATTTTTCTCTTCATGCATTTAAATATTTCGATATATTTGAGATTATTCTTTATTTCTTTAATCAAAATTTACATTTGTATTTGTTCAAAATCGTATCGCAGTGCATTTTATTAAAAATTATTATTTAAAAAATGACAAGTTATCGTTCACCTGGATTTAGACGTTACGATAGGAAAAATACAAGTTCCTTTTCTCGAAATACATCTTCAACGGCAGGGAGCAACACAACTTATTAAATTTGACACTTCAAGAACTCGGAACATTGAAAAGGGACTGGGCAATATCAAGCAGAATATATATCCGGCATTAGGTCGGAGTCGAAGCAACCACTTCTACGAACGCGGGATATTCCATTGCCTCCGGGGACCAGGGATTCGTTAATTTCGCTTCGGATACACGCATACGAGCGACGGCATGAATGTTCGCGCCACAAAATCGCCGAAGCATCGTTAATTCCCGAGAGATGCAATCGACAAATCCCTTCTAATTTCCTCGGAGAACAATACGCGAGCATAATATTGATCTTTACAATGTTAAAGACTAGAATTATCCAGATTTTTCTTTTATTATTTTATGCTATACAAATTAAAATGCTCTAGTAAATTTTATTTTTATGAATTTTATATTTTTGGAAATACTTGATATACACAGTTTGTACATAATATATGTAGAAAGTGCCAGCAGATCCTCAGGACAGATCCGCGAAAAAATAGTCGC
>NW_017259334.1:1281779-1282809 GCF_001594045.1 Atta colombica | reverse complement strand
TCTCTCTCTCTCTCTCTCTCTCTCTCTCTCTCTCTCTCTCTCTCTCTCTCTCTCTCGGTTAGAGAAATTCAGGCGAATCTAATTCGACGTGATTCCATGATCGTTTAACGGAGGGATATAAGAAGAATTTCCGGACCGAAGGCGACCGAAGCGCTCTCGAAGAAGCGTTCTCGAGATCGGTTAAAATTGGAAAGGTCCTCGCGTGGGTCAATTCATTGTTGAAGAGGCTATTCTTGACGCGAAATTGCCTGAAATTGGTTTACACGCGCACGGGCGGCACGTCAGAAATTGATTCGCCTCCCTCCCACCTACCCTATGGGATTCCGAATGCGTTTAATTTTTCTTCTCGGCTGCGTGTATTCCCAACGGCCCGGTCAACGATTCGTCCTTTCGCTATCACAAAAAAGCGTCCTTTTCTACTCTATTTTTTTCAGAATTTTGTAAGATTTGTGATCTTGTGTCACGTATCTTGCAATTTATTTTGTGTAAATATGGAATATCTCGTATTTTCTTTCACACTTATGAGAGTTTTAATATCAATTGGGATTTAATTTTTCTTTAATAGAAATATATAGTATATACATAAATATATATTTGTTTCTTTATTAACAGAAATTATTAAATTGCCTCTTCAGCGTATTATTATTTATTATTTTATATATTTAAAAAAATAATGAAACAGAAAATCAAACATAATTTTCAATTTTAATAAAAAAAACAGAATCTATTAAAAAAATCGTTTCCAGTATCAAGAGAAAACGAAGGAACTTATTGGTACCGGCAGGATTTTTGGGATAACTGCTGATAATGTCCTTAACTCGCCGACCGTCAAAAACGCGTCTTCCTATTTGCTCCGATTGAATTATCGCGAAGAATGAAAAAAATTAATAAAATGAATCAACAACCGACGCCGTGGGGTGAGCATCGCGCGTCGCCGAGCAAAAATTAGCTAAACGGATTTTTGCCCGACGGAGCCGCTCGATTTCCATGGCTCGATTCTGTACCTCTCGTCCTGATGAATCTAATTTCT
>NW_017259334.1:1246112-1281679 GCF_001594045.1 Atta colombica | reverse complement strand
AGCGAAATATTTTCGCGTAAAATATTTCGTATTATATTTCAAAAGCAAATATTGCGATTGAGAGATGAATAGTCGAGGCGAGAGAGAGAGAGAGAGAGAGAGAGAGAGAGAGAGAGAGAGAGAAAGAGAAAGAGAGAAAGAAAGAGAGACGATAAACCAAGAAGTCGGGAATCAACTCGCAGCTATATCGCGCATAGTCGCGTTATTAGCCGCGATAATTAACGTCCCACCTCCCATTTCTCCTCTTCCCTCTCTCCTTCTCGTCACCGGCGCAATCGTTAGCCTCTAACAACCTGGAATTTTGGTCTCGCCACGTAGATTATAGCGACAATTAGCACGGGGTATACCGTGACGAGATTTCTGACATATTCTTCCCTCATTCCCTCCTGTCGTGCCTTTCCAATCGGAGGATACCGGGACGAAGAAGAGGCGACGGGAGAACCGGATGAATGTAAGGGGACCTGACAGGCTTGCGTATCGAAAACTGGTAGAGTATATAACGAGGAAACGAGACGATCTTGAGCGCTCAGCAAAAACATTGCAAAATGTTGCAGCGTGCCGTTTAATTGCTTAATCAGACGTAGTAAATCTTACACACACAAACATTTACGATATAGTAATAGAGATTCTTCTTCCTCTTCACTGCACTGTCTTCTACTTGCCCATTTTCCCTTCGATGGATCATATTATTAAGATTATTAAATTATCATCTTCATGTTAATGCACAAACATTAATTTTCTTTATTTTTTCATCACGCACAAATAATAAATTACCGGTGATTATTATCACATATAAAATTATATATACATTTATATATTTGTGTCTACATCATTTGGAATATTTCCTGTTAACAACAAGTATAGTATTGACATTTTAATGGTATACACTAAAAAAAATAAATTTTCATAAATATTTGTTTGAATAGTTCCAAGCAATTATTTACTAAATACATATTTATTTGATAAAAAAATCATTAATTTTATTTAACCATTTCATTTTTTATTGAGTAAATAATTACTTACTGCGTCTGTAAGTAAATGTATACTTATTCAAAGAAATATGTATTAAAATTTATAACTTTTTTTCAGTATAATAATTATGTCTTACCCATTTCAAAACATTATGTTTTATACGTTCTGACGCACATGGACATATTTCATCGCGGTCGCCGAGAAGCTAGTTGACTAGATACAAGATCGCTCAGTGACGCGATAGGCAAGACTCTCTTCGTATGGAACGCAGAACTTTGGATTTCTTTTGTTCCGAGTCGAGCGCTAAAGACCGATCCTCCAAACCTCCTTCGGTAACACGATGCTCGTTTGTGGTCTCGTTAAGGGAACACCCGGTATATCAAGGGATAACCGTAACCGGTGATGTAATGCAACACCACAGGTCCTCCTGATCCTGATCCTTGAATGAGATGGTATCTCCGTAGTTCTGTAGCACACACGTATGTGTACTGTTCGCAAGGTACCGCATGTACAAACCGCGTATTATTATAGTTAAGCCAAGTGATCGGATGATCTTTGCATATCTTACTTCTGAGATAATGTGCAGAGAATTATATTTTTGCGCGAAACAATCACATATCTGACATCACTTATCTGGTCTACCAAAGTTGATTATTTTGGAGAAAGGTAATAAAAAAATGTTTATTTTTTTTTTAACAAACGAGATTTCAATATTGAAAAGCTGAAGAACTATACATTTTTGCCAACGAGCGAAATAGTAGTCCAAATATTTATTTTCCTTCTAAATTTCGTATTTAAAAATGCATGTTGTCAGTCTCTCATTCAGAGTTATTACGCGATATGGATAATGCTGTGGCAAAAGTTGCTGTAATGAATTTTTAAATTAAACGAACTTCACAAACTTTTTGTTGAATCGCCCATCCGGCAAAAGTGTTCGTTCGCGCGGATGAAATTTGAAAAACGATTTCGCTCACAGCCCGTCCCACGAAATACGCGACAGTGTATCGCGTTATCGACGTCCGCGTTACAATTTTTACATTTGAATTTCGACAATGACGATACCCACGCCTCGGGCTATGAAAGCGTTACCCCTATCGTGCGCAATGATATCCCCCTAGTCGGTCACTGGTGCATGAAACAGTTAAGCATCGACAATATAAGCCAATCAAAGGGTGGGTATATAAGGGGTGTATCAGAGAACGGGCCGTGGTAATCACTCGGAATTGCGTTAAATTTAAATTTTTACTCCCGCACCCCCAGGGCTTGGCATCTTGGTCTTTTGAACCTTGACGGTTCGCTAAAGAAGATATATTCAAAAGATGCGCCAAGAAATATTTTTCAATCTCAATCTCTCATAATTATCTTATTGAGTCAAGTATAAGCAATCAAGTAATAATCAATTTCTAATGATTATTTAATTTGTCGTTCATTTAAAGGATAGGGCATACCAGATAAATCATTGTTTGCAAAAATTTGAGTTTCTAATATCTTTATATACAACTTTCCAGCTGTGAAGAATAGGCTAGAAGAATATCGTGTATTTACACTTGGAAGATTTTGACTTGAACTACGACAATTCTCTGTTTAAAATCACTTCTGCAACGTACCCCAAGGCACAAGCTCCAGTTAGATTCCCTTTAGAGTGGCTTGGAAAGCCCCACGGGGGTCTCGAGAATATTACGGAGCAACAAAATAATAACGTGTGCGGGTGGGAGAGGGGGAGGAGGGACAACAGAAGGGACGGTGTAGAGCCAAAGGCGAGGAGAGGAGAGCGAGGATAGAGTCTAGGGCGCAGCCAGCCAAACACACACGACGACTAAAAGGCTTACGGGGTAATTTGCGACGGCTTAAGGCCAGGCCAATCTGATCCGTCCTACGTATACACGTGAAATCTTATACCCCGACCGCGGGATATACGATGTTCTTCGTGCCGAAGGAGACAAAAAGGCAGCGGAAGAGATAGGCGATGAAGGAGAGGGAAATCGCGGATAGAAAGAGGACAGAATAGAAACTCTTTGAAAAACGATACATAACGATAACACCCAATAGGGCCTCCCGCGCTTTCTATCCCTTCTCCATCTCTCTCAGCCGCTCTCCTTCGCGATCACGACAATACCTCTCTTCTCCCATCGACTTTTGATCGCCGAGAGCTCGCGATGAACACGAGCCGCGGGCTTCACGGGCTGTCGCTCAGAATTTGGACGGCAAATTTTTTTCCTTGAATATGGTTAATTGAGCGTGCGCAGCACGCAGAGCAAGCGAGAGGTTACCAGAGGTTGCCTCCTCTTTTTACACTCACGGATCTCCTTCGCCATTTTTCACTCTATTTCTTTCTGAATATTCTCTCTTTCTTCTTTCCATTCCAATATATATATATATAAAACCATGAAAGAGAATTGCAGCATACACTTTTAATTGAGCCAAGAACTTCCGGTCAGATACAACAAAGAGTACTTTTCATTAATCTTTTATATTCGTATTATTGTCAAGATGACGATCAGTGACTGCTATTTATACACTTCTTTCTTTTAAGTTGTCTCTGAAATTACTTCGTAATTTTTTATTATTCAAAGAGATTTATAGTACCAGTCAGTAATTATATTTTCAAAATGAACACGGAAGAGAGAAAAGAAAAAGGAAGAAAATCACATATGCTGTCATGTTAACCCGGGAATAATCACTGGAGTATTTTTACACCCCAGCGAAAAATGAATTATAAAAATATTGTAAAATATTGTTTAATAAATTTTTTCTTTTTTAATAATTATTCTTTACGAATCTTTAAATATGCAATTTCATCAAAAACCCGCAAACAGTATTATATTCATTAACATCTTTTTTTTTAATATTATCATAATCAATTACTCAATATGTTCATTTAATATTTGTTTTATCTTATTTTTTTCAAAAAATTGTGATTAAATCCATATCTATAATATTCTTAAATACTAATAAATCGGAAAATAATTAATAACATAATTAATAAATATTAATTGGGGTGTAAAAAAATGAGTGATCATTTTAAAAAAGACCAGGTAACTATTTTCGTATTAAGAATATAAATTTATTTAATATAAATAAACTAATATGTTTCCTTACTTTAAGTAGTTCTAGTTGCAATCCTAAATCGCGCCACCTTGCGAACCACTTTTTACGCTACGGCTTTCTATTCGTTTTTTATCGCGCAGAAGAACGAGCTATTCATTTAGACCGCAGAATTTTCGATTCGCCTTCTCTCTCTCTCCGTTCTACCGGACGAAATAAATGTCTCGCGATAATTCGCAACGCCGCAGTTGAACGAGATCACTGACGGAGACGAAACGCACGACGAGCACGGAGAAGAACCGCAGAAAGAAAGAGAAGAAAGAAACAGGGCATATTTCAGGAGCGAAACTTAATTTGCCCCGAAGTGTGCCACGGGACTCGAATCGATTCGAGAGCCCTCGAACCTCGGAGAGTCTCTAAGCGACGGCGCGTGCCTCAATCGGATGCCATTGAGGTTCCTCTCCTCTCGTCATGCGATAATTGAGAGGCATCGATTGTATAGCGGCTCTTTCGATCTCGTCCAGTTTCCCCGAGTCTCGCGAACAGTTAGAATTCGTTCCACCAACGACCACCTACAAAGTAGCTCCTTCGAAACTCTGTCGGGGTGAAACCGCTTGGAAACTATATATAAATGGAACGTAAATTCCGGAAAATGCCTGTATCGGATAGTAACCACTTGATCTATCCAAAACTCAACTAGATTCTGTTTAATAAATTTTAAAGTCGCCGCAATGAACGCTTCGTAAAGTTAAGGAAAAGAATACGAACAATATATACCAACAAAAGGAATATTTTAGATGAGAAACGTATTCTTCATTGTTTCTCCCAACACTTCTTCAAGAACCATCCATTTCCGTGTCAATCTGTCGTGAAAAGCAAGTAGATGAACATCGTAAGTTCCTCTTTCTCTCCCTTCCTTTCTATCTTTCTCTCTTTCTTTCTTTCTCTCTGATTCCATCTACAGCGTCACTTCGCCTGACAAAAAGAACTCTACGCACACGTTTAGGATACGTTAAGAGGCCCTTCACGGTGTTTGCCGGCAAACACCCTTCGTTCTAGCGTTGCCTCGATGGCGCCCCTGCTACCTACCTCATGAGACGAAGCATTCGTGTCCCTACCGCTCTCGCATACAAACGGAGTCTGATTACATATTAATTATTTACCGAGCGATTTCTGGTGTACGTACCGACCTCCGTCTTCTCTGGAACGGGTCATTAAATTAAATGAAACGCCGAATTCCCGCGCGTCGTGTCCCCGTGAATATTCACGCACTCTAATTCCAATGGCAAACTCAACCGGAATGCATGCGAAATATATTGCCCCAGGAAAATACAATATAACGTGACTTTAAATCTTTATACTGTATACGTTTTCTTATGTATATCATCAGACTTCATCATTAACAAACTACGAAGGTCCCTTCTTTCAAAATGGAAAGGACAAACTATATTTCAATCATTACATTTCCAAAGATAACATTTTCTTTAGAAAAAAAAGCATCTTACCGCGAAACAGACATTTCGCAGCTCTGTTAATGTCTTCCATTCTTTTTTTGCTCCATTAAATATCTTCGTCTGTGCTTTCTTTAATCAACTGTGAAATACTTGAGGGAATAATCGCCCGATGCATCACCGCATTATGTAAGATTCACAGAAGCGAACAAGAACAAGATCCGTAATCAGTGTAAAGTCTGCAAAACATGCCCTCCCAGTTTTAAAACCGTTCTAGGTAGTCGATCAGATACATATCAGATACTTTCGAATCATTAACTTGTCGATTTGCGATCGTCCAAACAGGATGTTCGAGCGGATGTTCGAAGCAAAACACGTCTCCAAGTTTTCCTCTCTTGTTTACTTTGTCCCGGACTATGGATTCTCTTCCGTCGTACGGATAATTTTTCCAAAAAGGGACCGAAACTAGATGATGAGTCTATCAATCACCAAAAATAGATAATATATACGCGGGACTGAAACAATGGGATTAGTGCATGGTCTGTGGTAAATATCTTGGTAAGGATTTAATTTTCGGAGATTTTTCCCACGGAGAATACCCAGGGAACTGGGTACCTCGTACGAATGCTTGGGCAAACACTCGACATGTCTACGCTCCTGTAGGAAAATGTTTGTCGCCGTCTCTCTAGTCAACGAGCACGTCCTTCGAATGGGAAAAAGATGGGTGATGCCTATTTCGCTAATGCAGTACGACTACCATCGCGAGACTCTGGCGATAATGGAGAATTTAAAAATTGATACAACGTAATCAAACCATATTTCATTGAAACTTCCTGCGCTTCGTAAATGAACATTACATTTATATCTGTAAAATATTTGGTTTAACTTGTTATCAGATCAATAAATCTTTTTTAATTAAATTTTATTTTTTTTTTTTGCTTATATTCTTTTATTTATATTCTATATTACAATTAAAATTAAATCTCAAACGCTTATACCAAGATTCTAAAATCAATCAATGCTACTTTAATGTACAGATTAGTTAACTATTTATAAAATTAATGAGATAATCATTATGCTATCATCGCCATGCACATGCGTACTAAAGCTATAATCGAATGATATTCAATTCAACGTATGTACAAATCAATGACGTAATAAGTGCTAGTGATTACTTGATAGTTAATTATACATCAAACGATAGGCATATCGTAAATTATATCGCCTGTGACTTACACTACATAATTAATTTCAACATAAATAAGCCAAGGTAACATCAATCGATATAGCGGGATATATAATTTCAAATGCAAATATGTCACACAGATACGAATGTTTTGTGACTAAATAAGTACAAATAGCGTGATTGCAAAAAAAAAGCGCCATATCCAACGATATATCGAGCTAACGAAACTGGATTCTCGTTTTCTAGAAAACGTAGGATCATAAAACGCGGTTTCCCATCCCAAACAAACGAAAATTCGCTTGAGAAGGGAACGCGACCGTCCATCCCGATTGGGGTGGGATCCTCTCCGAGAGGAGACACAGTGCGCGGGTATCGGTTTTCGGTCGGTGCATTGCGCACTTAAAAATCTTCACAAATATATACCGTGGCCCCTGTACCGGGGGCTGACTTGCACGACTGACGACAACGAAACAAGTGAGGCCGTCACGTCAGTGGATACTCTTTGTTCGCGGGCAAACATTTGCCCGGACTCTAAGAGTTTCCGAGACGAGACACAGGGTGACACAGAAGGACAGAAAGGATCTGGCCTGTCAACCTGGTCGGGCTAGAAAATGCAAACCGCATGCACCTCCTCTTCCATATTCGGTCGCCATGTTGCGGCGACGAGACGCGTCTCCTGATGTTGGCCTGGATAAAAATGTTGCAAATCATGGGCTACCTGTTCGTGATGCCGCCTCACTCATCGCGCTGCCACTCGAACGTCTCCGGCGTAATGCGCGAGCAGGCCTTTTCTTTGTCTCGAGTATGTTATCCGCCTAATGTAACCTCCGAGGTGAGTGAAGCCCTGATAGAGTTGCGAACGAACGTGCCGATGCGTCGCTTGCCTTTATATCCATCTTTATTGCGTACAACGTTAATAACATTCTTGTTCGTTGCACAGCGTGCAAAGAATGAGGTCCCTGGCAATAATTGGTTTTTTCTTGACCATACGCGATATTTATGAGAAAGCGCAACAAATTTCTTTCAAAAGTATGTTCTTCAGATATTTCCCCTTAACACAACTATCCTCATTTATAAAATACAAAGGATATGTAAATAAGAAGAAATCATTCTAAATCACTCCTCAATTTCAATTTTGAGTTATTAATTATTTTTTCTCAATTACGATAATTAATTAAACATTGATTTATATAATTTTTTTTTAATATATACAGAATTCTACAATTAACCAAAATTTTCCTTTACAAACCTATTTCGCTTATATTTACTCGCTTCACGATTCTAAATGGAATGCGCCACAATGGCATCACGCTTTTCTCCAGAAACATATGATCGAGGGGAGCAAAACGAGCGAGCGAGAGTGAGAGGGCTTGCGATAGCGAGAAAAGAATTGAGCATCGGGTTCCGAGTCGAGCAAGAGGGCCCGTATCGTTTTAACGTCTCTATTAGCGGCTATTAAAAATGAGCTAGCGTTGAAAAAAAGAAGTTGAGAAACGAGGGTGAAATGGCGACGCGGGGATGGACGGGGTGAGCAAGAAAGGCGCAGACGTAGTGATGGAGACAGAGAGAACGACACGAGGGGGGTATGCAGTAACCTCCCTTGAAATCGCGGGACCTCTGTTCACATGCCGTCTCTTCCTCGTACCGGTATCCAGTTACCTTTTGTGGAAGACTTCGCATGGCTCAGATTCTCGAACGATATGTACTCCATTGTACGCACCGGGTATTTAGCATCGGCACGGGGTTGGTCCGAATTAGGGGTCCATACAAGAAGGGGGGAGGGAGGGGTAAAAAGGAGGGAAATTGGTCTCGCGCACCAAAATCCACAGTGTCCCTTGACACCGGGGTAGATTTTGTTAAAATGATATCCCTCGTCAGTCTCGCGAAACTTTCAAGATAGATCCGTTCGTGATATTAGATTTGAAATCGATCGCTTTTTTTTACGCTCTACAAAGAGAGAGAGAGAGAGAGAGAGAGAGAGAGAGAGAGAGAGAAACGAAATCGTAATTACGTTGATTTGGCGATGCTGTGATTTCAACTCGAAGAGTCGAGCAAGGCGAATAATACATCAGCACGGTCATCTAGCAAGTACAGTTAATTATAACGCGATGTGGATTTTTTATTATATTGTACACGAATGATTTCAAAGTTCAATAATTATATAGCGTAATCAGTTTATTAATACTAATACTTATTAATACTACAATATAAAAACTAAACAATATAAAAAAATACATAGATTGTTGATATTCATAAAGAACGTGTTATAAATAAATTAGCACTTTGCATGTTAATTCTCAATCTTCTAAAAATAGCAATCTAGCCGAGTGTCAAGATTAAACCTACGCTATTACATATGAGCGTGACGATTGAAACGAGAATCATGAGGATGGCATCGGCGATGCAATTTCTCAGCGTAATTCCGAATAATTCGAATAAAGCCGGACACTTGTCTCCCCGAGGTTCGGGACAAAAGCTGCACACCTTTCACCGCGTGTTTCTCGATCGGGGATCAATGGAGGCTACCAACGTCGGCTACGCACGACCATCTTGCGCGTAATTACAGTAGCTTCCGTCACGGTTTGAGCCCTGGTCATCGTCCCCGTGCATAATACTTTATAATATACGGCGGGATTCCAAAAGTGACTCGTCATGCGGCATAAATACTTTAACGGCGACGGTGCAACCGTCCCCCTCTCGTCCGTCGCTGTTGCACCTGATACTTTCCCCCGACGCGCTGATGAATTTCTTTTTTAATCACCGCCGCGTCTCGCGCCGAAAGTACAACGTCACCTGTTGGCCTTTGCCATCGCGCGGCTCTTTCGGCGGTGCGATTCGCCACGCGAATTCGCGCGCGCGCGCGCGAGTGCACGAGAAACGCGTAAATGCATAACGAAGTGCATACGAAATCGTTTTTAGTGCATGCGGAAAAAAAAAGTTGAACCGCGGAGAGGCGAATTGAGTTCGCGTTACGCATCTTTATTCGGATGAGTTTAAACGAAAATTTATCTTCGAGTCTAACCGAGCCGTTATGAACATATTTTTGAGAATTTAAAAACTAAGAAAATCATATCAAACATTATCTTTCTTTTATATCTGCGCATAAAGAGATTTATTTTTGTTATCCTTTATTAGAATTGTCTTAATTTTTGTGTTGTTTTGTAAACGAGATTATCAACGTTAAGACAATGTATAAGTGCAAAAAGTATATTTACTGATCCGGATGGTAATTATAATGACATACGCTTCATTAATCTTTTTCCGAACATCGATGAGCGGAAAGTTTAATGTTGGTCTCCGAGAAGAGAGGAGATTGGCATAATTCGATCGTAAATTATTCTACAACTGGCTGCCCGATGGATCCGCGTTTAATCCCTTATTAGCGTTGATAGAAATATTTAAAAGATATTACGAAGATGTGTAAATTCATAAGTAATAACTCTGTGAAACAAGCATTATGAGCATGCTGATTTAATGGATTGAAGGCATACAGATGATCGGATTAAACGACGATTGAATACAATATTTCATCGCTTCAACTATTATAATTGAAGAGTGAAAATCAAATACCAGCTAAATGTCAAGGATAATATTCCCAGTTACAACAGAAAAATATCTCGAATTTATCTGCAGGAGTATCGTCCTTTCATTTAACGCCTCAAGTTGTTTGAAATTCAGTATTTTAATTTACATAATTTTCTCTCTTTGTGTAACTCAGAATATCATATTAATTTATGAATTACTTCAATTTGGTATGAAAACCCACTGAAGTGAAGAAATCATTGCATTGATACGGGCAACGTTGCTGTCGCTGCAAATATCGAAACCCTTCGATTTCTCGCTTATCGAAACGCAATTATTACGGAGCGTAGCGCTACACGGCACATCGAAATTTAAACCGCAGAGCTTTAATGCTCCTTTTATGTGTGCCGAAAAATTGACACCCGAGTCCTCGCGCTTTAATGCCACGACATTAAGACGATCTCAATGGATGATCACCGTGGAACACCGTGTGGGACGGGACGGAAGGCCCCGGCACATAATAAGTCGTGCCGCCTCGTGCGGGTATCTCGTGAAAGGGCGAAGATAAAGGCCAGCGGTCCAGGAGCATAATTAAAACGCGTCGGATGTCTCGCATATGGGGACGAAGAGAAAGGCGATGGCGTGGGTGAAAGAATAAGACGAGGAAAAAAAAAAGCGAAACTTACAAAAGTATGAAAACTGTACACGTATTATTTGCTGCGTCGACGAAGCAATAAATAAGAAAATATGAATTCAAGTGTTGGTAAAACATAACGTATGTATATGTATTAAAAAGTTGCAGGCAGGGCCTCTGAAAAATCAGAGGGATATAAATGGATATATAATATATAAGGGCGGAACAGATATATCAGATAACAAACGAAAGATAAGTGAACAGAGAATTGAAAGCACAAGTAATAAAACGGAACTCGATTCATTCCCGCTTGTGATAGCAGATCTTGAATCATGTGTTAATAGCCGGCTCTTGTCTTTTGTACCATGACCGTGCTCGCGCAAAATCAAAATCGAACGGCGCGTGTATTCACGGTCGGTTATTTCATTATTCACGAGTATAATTCAGCCACGATCAAGTCCCGATTGCGTTGGCAAGAACATGACGCTATTTCATCTGATTAACACATCGCGTACTTTTTAGCTCTTCAGTCGCGCGGTACCTGATACGTACGATCGGAGATTATTTCAACACCACCGTCGCGTCGGAAGGATTCGCCTCTACGCAGACGTGTCATATTAATCTAACTGAGTACGCCATTAGACGCGATGAAAAGGGAGCTTACATGAATATTCACGTAAAATGCAAGACGTATTTTTATGGTGTTAATTAAATAACCTTAGATGAAGCCAGAATTCATATTTCGAGCGTGATAAGGGTCGTAAAAAATATCATTAATTTCTTTTTTTGCCACTGCTCAGATCTCTTTTCTGCAGAATGATAATTGCAGCATTTATTTTAAAGGACACACAAGCACCAGTTTTAATCAAAATGTTGTACTAAAACACTTAACTTCGTACAATAACAGGAATACTGCAATAATCTTATTATCTCTCTCGGTGGAATTAAAAATTGTAGATATTGCGAATGAGATCGATCTGCATCGTGAACGCGTTTCTCGGGAACGAATGATTCTCGTCTCGGGGTTACCGTTCATCCGCAATCGGATTTTTTTTTCCTGATCGCGAGAAAGAGACAGAAACAAGTCGAACAATCCGACGTTTCCGCCTCTCGAGGAGGCGTTACCGTGGTAACAGTACGGGTCCGAGTCGAGACTCGATTAGCAAAGAAAATACGAGAGGATCTCGGAAGCCTCGCTACAGGATCGATCTGCGGCCGAGAGGCTTTTAAGACGACCGCGACGCCTCATTGTCTTTAACAGAATGGCGAACGACTCTCGCGCTCTTCATCCTTGTATTTCCAAGTGGGGGTGGTTTTTCTCCCTCCTTCCTCCCATCATGCAATCGCAAGTCAATAGGCGATAAACACGATCGTCTACTTTCGAAATAACGGGTTTTCTCGATGACATTTATCGAGTCGACCTCCGTTTTCCGCCACTTCCGGCGCGACTTCAACGTTCGTATTCTCGTCGTGGAATTCCGTGATCAATCAGACTATTCACGATTCGATAAACCTGATTTCCAAGATAGAAATCGCGCGTGATCTCGCGAGGCTTAAAGCTCTTAACAAGTTAATATCAATCCAGTCTGGGATATCACATAAATTCTTAATTGCCACTAGGAGAAGCATCACAAGACAGAGTAGTGTAAGATCGACTTAATAATATCTTTTCCGTTCCAACGATACACCCAACACCTCGGCTACCCTAACGCACGGTCATTCGTCATTTCGCGCGCGTGTGAAGTTTACCATGTTTTCCCATATCTATACGTGATCTGCCGAGTAATGAGGTGGATCCCCTCTTTTATGCGAGAGCCCCGTCGTCGGGAGATCGTCGTTACTCTCCCGTGAATCCTCCACCTGGGAAGGATGAGCGCGCTCATTAATTACGGCTGCGCTCTCTGCGCGGCGATGACTGGAAACAAAGTGTTTTCAGTACTGCGCATATCCACCACGTCCACAACTTATGTGCCACCTAAAGCGGGAACGAATTAAAATTCCCATCGCGACCACACGCGCCTTCGCCCTTGTTGAAAAGCTATAAAGCGATTTAGACTTCATGCAGTCAACGATGCTTTTTTTCTATTCATTCCTTTTTATTCATTTTGTTTCGAAATTAAATACGGCATGTGGATTAATACGCCGTGACTTTAGAATTTTTAGTAATATTATAATTATAATTTCTCGCTGCGTTTCTTTTTTCTTCTCATCTCTCCCTCGTATTATATTGTTTTATTTAAATATATGTATACTGCTTAATTTTTTTTGTATATTACTTTTTATGTGTAATTTCAGAGAATCTGAACTATTGATAAGTTCTAATGATGTCATATTCTCTATCGCATCTATTATTTATTAAAGTTTATACAAAGTTTTATTTCTACATTAAATTGCTTGTTGTCTTCCTTTGATTACTTTCCTTCGTTTACTAAAATACTGAATGCTCTTATCGAACGACAACCGTTTTATGATTCCTAAATCTTGTTTTAATATACCGATAATATCAGTTAATAACCGCGAATTATACGTTATTTGTAGCAGAATGCAGCAACAGTCGGGTCAAGGAAACGGAAACGCGCGGCGTACTCTGAGTCCGGGACCCGGCGGCAGCAGCAGCGAAGAGTCCGACATTTCCCTCGGAGGAACATCACCGCCATCGCCAAGTTCCTCGCCACCACCGAACCACCAACCGTCTCCAGTACCGCTTGGATCTCTCGGACCTTTGCCACCACCCTCTTTGAATTTCCGTTTCGATCCTACGCAGACGCATTTTCGATTCGGTCATACGACGGCTTTCAAGTTCCCACCGACGAGCTTCCGATTTGGACCGCATAGCCCGCAACCTAATCATCCGAATATGCCGGGTGGTGGGATTTTCAGGTTCACGGAGTCGAGTCCTTTCCAGGCTGTAGGACCCAGAGGTGATCCGACGACGAGGTAAGTTTTAGCAGCTAATTTCTTTTCATGAATTTTTTTTTCAAGATATTTTATTGTTTACTCTCACTGATTTCTATTCAAGAATTTATACATCCATATAAATTATATGTAAATTGATATTATATTATATACTATTACAATAATAAAATGTCGCATAATAGACCGCGATTCTGCTAAACTGTATTTTCTCCAGAGAAAATGCAGTTCTTTCTTTACTCTATTACAGACTGCCGGATTCGCTGGGTTTGCCACCGCCAAGATTGCATCCACACGAAGGCCTGCTACATCACCCGCACCCCCAGCATCAGCTGTCCGAGGGAATATCTAGGATATCCGAAACGTCGCGATTATCGGACGGTGGGTTATCTCGTCTTTCGGATAGCTTATCGGAGGCCCACAGCCCACCATTGATGGCGGCAAACCTATCAGTCACCGGTCCGCTGAGGGTGGCTGTACCTAGCCCGCATACTCCCTCGTCTCGAGGAAGCCCACCTCCCCGTCAACCAACACCTCAGGGTCAGTCCCAAGGTCAAGGATTGATAAGGGTCGCAACGCCACCACCCGCGAATCCGAGACCGCAGATCCATAGGCCCTTTTCGCCTGCGTGATACGACAAGGACGACGAATCGCAAAACGCCGTCGATATAGATAATCGTTTAATGTCGAAAAAGAGCTATAGGTGCGGTGACGTCGTGAATGAGAGTTTCGAGGTGTTGTGAAGGCGGGGGTTTTGAGAAGAAACATCATGGATCACAGGGAAGAATCGGTTGTGTCTAGAAAATTATAAGTGTGCGTGGTATCGCAGATCCAACATTCTAAAGGAACTTTTCGCAGTTTCGTGAGGACCGATATAACGAAACGGACTAAGATCAATAAGGTTACTTAGGAGATTATTCAAAGATAGATACAAGATGAATCAATATCTAACAAGATGACTTTCTTCCACAACAATAGTTAGCTTTACTGAAAAACAGATCTAAGGAGCTAGAAATAATGCACGCGAAGAAGAATCAACGATACCAGTACATAGATACATTGCCGAAAGTTCTACTCGGAGACATGAAAAGTTACTACACTATGAATCTTAGCAAGAATTCATTTGGTGGTGTGTGATAGGACGCTCTTATAAAATGCGGAAATAAACGTTTCGAAAAGTGAGTGCAAATCCGCTAAATAAGTGCAATCTCTCGGATTAAAAAAAAAAAACAAATGATCAGAGCGTGTACATAACTTCCGTTGGACGTTCCCAATTCGTTCATCGAAATCCAAGAACCAGATGCAGTGAGTCTTATAGTTTGTAAATAGCGCCGCTTTCTAGTTGATATTCTCTATCGTGAATAATCTCCAAGATTGATTGATCAACCAGCGAATTGTACAGGATTTTCATGAGAGAAGTAAACGCTTTCAAAAATATATTTAATTTTCATTTTTCTGTGTTATCTACACTATATATAATATACATATATATATATACTAATGTGCATATATTATAATATGCGCACTTGTATGGATTACATATATGTTATAAAATAATATTATGTTGAACGTTTCAGTTGCAATTATACAAAATGTATAATGTTTGAAGTAGATAAAGAAAGTATTTAACTCAAGAAATGAATTATATGATTAAAAACTTTTCAATATCATGTTCATGAGATTTTGAAATTATTTAATTAAAGAAATTTTTTTAAAGAAATTCTATGATTTCCTTTCTACATAAATTTCTTTATGCTAAAGTATTAATTTCTTATATATATGAAAATCCTGTATTTTGCCGGCATCGGATGTCAAAGTAGCAAACCAACCTACAAGACGATAAAATGAAAATGCGAGAAAACTCGAAGTTGGACTCGCTACGGTAATGTTTTCATCGTAAGTCTCGATGGCCGATGCGCAGAAAACACGAATCCTCAATATCTAGAGACAGAAACCACTGCGTTACGATATCGATATTTGAGAAATTGGAAAATGTCGCTGCAATGAAATATTCTCTAATACCCAAGAGCAGTTCTTTTTTATTTTATATTTCTCTCTTTTGTTTAAAATGAATGAAAATACACAACAACATTGTATGTGCTGAATCATATTACTGAGGTCACCAATAAGACCTATTTCTTTTTCTTAATAGCTCTCTTCTTTGTGCTAAGAAATCTATACCGTTATCAGATATTTTAGAAAACTTCAAAGTTTTCAAAAAACCAAGTATCAAATATAATTACACGTGCTTTTTTTTCTGCTATAATTTTCATTCATGATTTTCATTTATAAAATATATACATTCCATTACCGCTTTCTTTTTGTATTTCAAAAATTATTCTGACACACTTTCATAAACCTAAACGTTCTGCGATTCTTCTTTTTTTATTTATTGTTTATATACATATAAGAAGAGTCCAAAATGTCTATAGTCTCTTCCTCATGATTTTGATTTTGTGCATTTGTAATACCATTTTAAGACTTCAGTTACATTCGTAGCATAATTGTTTATGTCTCGATTATCCATATTATTATTATATGATTGTACATGTGTTCTATATCAGTGTAATTCTTCATCTTTTGAAGAATGAGAAAAAGCTTCATATTTTAGATAAAACTATAAGAACGGCTCGGGTTTGAACGAGAGAAAAAACATGACTTTTATTTTATAGAAAAGAGTGCGATACTCGAAGCGAGCCAATTTACCCTCCTCCCCTGCCAATTCCCTTCCCGTTAGGTTAAGTAGAAACTAGCGACATTGTATATTTCATTAATCGCCTGGCTCTTTGGGATCACACTCTGGGAATAAAAAGAGCGTAGAAGAGAATTTCGAGGCCGAGTATGGCTAATCGATCCTATTAAGGCGAGATGATAGGAACCTCCCGCTTTCACCCTCCTCTTTGTAGATAGACTCGATTAGCAAAATTCTTGTATAATCCGTCTTATAAATATGAACATATTATGACAGTACGTACACTATACATACAATATACATACATACATACATATATATACATTTGTGTGTGTGTGTGTGTGTGTGTGTGTGTGTGTGTGTGTGTGTGTGTGTACTATACATACAATATACATACATACATACATATATATATACGTGTGTGTGTGTGTGTGTGTGTGTGTGTGTGTGTGTGTGTGTGTGTGTACTATACATACAATATACATACATACATACATATATATATATATGTGTGTGTGTGTGTGTGTGTGTATATATACATTTACTATAGGTAAAAGACTCACGTAATTTACCTAAAGACTATCGATACGAAATTATACATATATAAATATATAAAAAAGAAATGAAGCATTATTATTATTATTAATATTATTAATAATATTATTATTATTATTATTATTTGCGCTTGTACATACGTTCGCGCGAAAATATATTAACAGATTATTATGACATTACAACAGACCATCATGAGTATTTTGTCCGCATCCTCGCATCCATTATACATCCTATCCGGTCCTGACTGTTAAACGGAGTGGCAAATTTCGCGCATAATCCACGAAACGTGTTAAACGCATCGATGCATTAAAATGGCTTAACATTTACGCCGCGCGATTCGACAACGCCGGACACACGATCCCGTGATAACGAAATCACTATCACAAGTGGAACACGCGCGTTTACTCTCGTATTGTACGACGTTGAAAAATGTATGCGTCCCGAAATGGTAATTATTATTTTATTTATAAAACCTCTCATTAGCAATTTCTCATTATACTCGCGTGTCGCACCACGATTAAAACGATACTGCGCAAGAAGGAGCGTTATTGCTGAAATAGTCCCGTCCTTCCCACAGGTTCGCACGTCGCACGGCTTCTACGCCAGGCCAGGTTGAAAAATTGCAAAGTCATCGGCCGTTAACAATCTTAGAGTCGTGTCCAGACGATCTTTTATTTCATTATTTTTTTCTTTTCGTTGAAGGTCAAAAGTGAGCCGGTAGACTCGAGTTAGCCACGAAACGCGTGTTAGAACGCGGTGAGGGAAGACCGGATTATCGATGATGAGAGACAGAGAGACGAATGGAGAGATAAGCATAGCGAGACAGATAGAAACAAGATAGAGAGAAGCAGAGGAGAGGCGGTTAAAACAGAGAGACGAGTTACAAAAGAGAGAGAGAGAGAGAGAGAGAGAGAGAGAGAGAGAGAGAGAGAGAGAGGCAGACAGACAGAGTGGTTGCGCGATAACACGATGTGGGCGGGTGTCGCTGACAAAATGAACCAATCGGCTGGCCGGGTCGCCTTGTAACCGATCCTGCGGGTTAACCAGGAACCAGGGAACATCGACCAAGACTCTCCCGAAAAGCCGATATGCTCAGGGCGCACGCCTAAGTTCTCTCTCAACGTCGACTCCACCCTGCCTGATACCTCCATATGCGACCACTTTCTCTCTCTCTCTCTCTCTCTCTCTCTCCGCTCCTGCCTCCATCTCTCATATCTTCTTCCTCTTCTATCGCACGTTCACCTCGTCTCTCCCCTTCGTTGGCGCTCGGCAGCTGGATAGATTTCCAGACACGAAGATGGAGTCGTCGGGATGCGGGGAATGGAGCAATACGCGAACTTTTACGTAGCGCTCTCAGGCTTGTCGCGGTGGCTTTCAGCCGGTGACTTTTAAGAGAAATCATGGAACCTGTGTTTGACGTGGCAACGTGTTGTTTCTATGATACGTTAAATCCTTTTTCACTTCGTATCAAAGATTACATGAAAAGATTTTTAAGCGACTACCCAACATGAATCAACCAAGATTTTATAATTTACTAAATGAATGATGTATGATTTAGGAAATAATATCATTCAATTTAAATCATCTTTAAAAATATAGATTTAAACAAGTAAAAATTCTTTTTATACAAAAAATACGAACAATTAATTTACCTTTTTCACTAGCACGCTAACGAAAAGTAACATAGCTGCGAAAAGATAAAAATTTCAATGATTAAATAATCCATACGCAACATAAAATGTTGATCAATAATCGAACATCATCACATATTTATTTATATAATATTTATTATTTATATTTCTAAAAGAGGAAAAAGACAGAAAAAATATTAAACGAAGTTGTGAGGTTTTAGTCTATTCGTGGAAAAACGTTGGTTTACTTGACCAGAGGATCGCACCGACAATAACTCGACAAGAGGGCGCGATAAGAGGAGGGAGACTGAAAAACGCTACCCCGTAACAACTGTCTGTTTTGTCCGCAACGTACACGCGCCTGCGAGAATTTCGATGGAATAAAGGGATGGGTGTCGCGATTATCGATAGGCTTCAGTGGCATGCACTGTTTTGAAGGTATATCCAATATGGCGTGAAAAGGTCCGCTCTGTCTTTCTCTCGGTCTGCTGTCGTTTATCTCCGTCGTGCACTCGATGGCACGATCGTCGTCTTGTCGGTCGTGTTTTGACAGTTGCTGCTCTGACACCTCTGGCGCATTCATTAGGAAGTGGTTCTCATGATCAACACTAAGATAATATAAACTCTCGAGATAAGAACGAGTTAATGCAAACGATTGTTCTCCATTTTTAATTGCTCTTCATTTTTTAATATATTTTATGTTAACACAATATAATAAACTTATGTAACAATATAATATATCGCGCTCAAGGAATAAAATAGATTTTTAATAAATTTTCAGAGATTTGTAGGAAAGCGCTATTAAAACTAAGTCTTATTAAAATTATTAAGTGGTGTCACATCCATTATTGATATCATTAAATTATAAAAACAACATAAATTATAAAAACAACATTATTTGCGAATTTACAACATATGTTAAACGTACAATGATATATGAAAAAAAGTTGATAATATTCAACCTCGTAATTGTTTTTGAAAAAGAGATGGTATAAGTATGATGGTCTAATATAGAAATTTAGAAATATGCAGTGACATCCCCCGAGGGTTAAGTTGAGAATCGCTGAAAGGGCTCCAGCTGTCCGGATTTAGATGTTTAGGATAATGCGGCGTGGTCGAGGCCTTACAACGAAATAATGTAGTCCACTTTGAATGGTAGAGACGGAATGAGAATGGTGATGAGGGGTAAGAGGGTGACACACGGAGAACGGGCGAGTGAGCGAGCGAGAGACAGCAGTATACTTCTGTGGCGAAGGGAGTGGAACGGAGGGAAGAGCCAAGGGAGCGAAAGAGAGTAGCGAGACTGAGTAACCATTTCTCTAGTGGTTATTTGTAGACAGATTCGACACCCCGACAATACCGCGGATATCATAATGGGGCCCGGCGCAAGGGTCCTACCGTAGCGGGAGGGCCCCGACCAAGATTACGCCTATAAGGTATTTGTTATAGGTCTTAGGTCGACCCATGGAGAGGTGTGAAAGTGATGGTAAATCTTCATTCGATCTTTTTAAAATCGACGTACGCCATTGTTGCGGTAAAGAAGTTTTCGAGGTTTCGCTGCACCCCTGCTCTCGATCTCTTCTTCCGGCCACGGCGATCGCGGATCACGGGCTCTTAGCTGCTTAAGGATCCAGAGGAGGACTTGGAAAAGCGTGAAACGGTCACAAAAAAAAAAGATAGGCATTGTGTGAATCATCACGTCGCAGAATAATGGCGCAACGATGACGCGGAATGGCGCTCGCTCGTCGATGAATCGTGCTCTGATTTGTGTACTCTCGCCTCGACTAGTGCCAAAAAATCAACAAATATTTGTAACATCGATCGTCACTCGGTAAGAGTTTTATTTGATTAAGGGGATCTGTTTTCAGCATTTTTACGAGCGGTTTGGCTCAATAGTAGTTAGTGACAAGCCAGTATTTTTACCTATGATATTGTATGACTTCATTTAACCAATCGATATTCACATAAAAAATTCCAATGTGAATTTTTACGATTTACTAATTAATTATTACATCTGCAATTTAAACAAAATGTTTCAAAATAATTATTAATTTTAGCGTACTCTAAAAATTACTTAAAAGTTATTAATGAAATTAATTTCTAAAAATCAGGACAAATATCAGATCAATATTTAATTACTCGTAATGCGAAAGTCATAATCTCATTTTCATATTAAAATTTTTAATCCTAATTAATTTCCAATACTGTTAAAAATGTGCTATTAAAATATTGTACGATGATTATATGATGATGAATAATCTGCAAATTTGACTAATTGTTATAGAAAACAGAAATTCAAAATGACGAAAAATGTGTGTGTTCTCAACGTTCGCGCAAAGTACGAGTTCGTTTAAAATGTCATTCGCATCTCGCCGTAACCCGTAATGAAATACCCCTCTGCAGATTTTCAGTTTGAAAATCGAGTCTCGGTTTTCACGTGGGGTCCTGATCCAGGTTCACACGGGGTTAATGAGAGGTTAGATATAAGTTGCTATTCTGTACTATAATGTGATACCGGCGTCCATTTAATTTAAGTATATCCCGTGCATGGGATTTCAATGGGGGTGTGTCACACGTCACCCTTGGTACCTTCATAACGGGGCAGCAGCAACTTCATGGGAAAAACAAAATATTAGAGAAGCTGAGAGCCATAGTATTTTTGCTTATAAAGCAATGTGATATTTATGTACTGATTTAATAACAATAATATCAAGAATAATCGAATTAGTTAAACATCGACAATTATGGTAAGTAAGTGCATGTTTATGTATATTTAAATGCAATTAATTTTCATTTACCTGAAACAACGATTAAATAAGATTCGGATTTTGTAAATTTCTGTCTTTTTATCTTATTTTTTACGACTAATTTTAGTTAAATGAAGTTAAATGAATTTTATGGAATTATAGGATTGTCGTATAAAAACATAGATAAAAATATCTCGGAATTAGAACAATTGTTTCCAAAGTTTTATCATTGCGAAACATTTAGAACGAGATTTGCAGAAGTTCTCGAAGGCTCGAGGACAAAAGCAAGTCTCTACGGAAGAAGCCTTCCCTGAATCGCGAGAATTCGGAGCAGGGTATACATGGATATGTCAGGCGTCAGTGCCCTTACGAGGTACTAAGCCGCTTAGCACTATGGGGTTTATGTTGTGCCCGGCGGGGTATCTACCAACTCCATAGAACTTATATAGGGGCCCACACCTCTCTTACCGCGCATTATCTTATCCCCCCATCCATACCCATGCTTCCATCATGACGTTTGGCAGGATCCAGCGAAATGTCAGAATTTGTGCCGATCCTGACATCCACGGGTTGCGATGAAATTGCATTTCGTGCTGCAATTTAGTTAATCGTCCTATACGATTTGTTCAACGATCAAAATGGAGGACAACGGTCAATTATTCGTGAAGCAAATTAAATAATCGTCATAATGTGTGCCATAGAGAGATATATGAAGATATACCAAATCGCTTGAAATTATGTAGATTTTAGTCACATTCATGTCACATAAAAATGTGACATCAATCGTGTCTAAAGCTTTTAAACATGTATTAATAAATTGTTATAAAACTTTTTCAATTTTATTTCTTTTTGTTAATGTTGGATATATATATATATATATATAAGTATCATTTTTTAATTATAATCGATTCAATAATATATAAATTATAATATAATTGACATCATTTTATACAGCTAAAGAAAGCTTCTAGATCCAAGATCTTAGAAGTAGTATCGTAATCGCAAAACATATTACACTAATTTCGAATTATCGATGTGATACTTATTTCTTAAGCAGACTTTTATCAATGCAAATGGAAATGAATAAAAATCGTTTAAGCTTATTGCCATTGTTAGTGCAATTTGTACACAAAACAGCTCCTCTCATGCCACACCCCATCTAGAAGATCGCTCTTAACAACACGGATAGAAAACACCGCGAGGAACTTCCTGACGAGGGTATTACGCAAAACTGTATCGGCTTTTCCGTGTTTTGATTTCGCCCGGGGGCTGCAGAAGGACGAGGAAAGAGGGGTTGCACCCGATAGAACGGGAACGCTAGGAACGAGAAGGACAGATACTTAGCCAAGGACTAACAGCAGGCCGCGGATTAAAGGGAGCGAAATGTTATTATTGCAAGGGGTACGTCTGCGCCCCCGTGAGTACTAAGTAGCCCGGTTAAGTATGTTGTTTAAGCCAACACTGTAAGTAACCATCCCCGGAGAAATTGCCGTGACGGCATTGCGACAAAGTCCAAACTCTGTCACGCCGATGGAAAATACTTTGCGCGGAGTGTCATCTCGGCCAGATGGCTCTCGTAATGCTTGCGTTTTCAGCGAGGCTGCAATGGAAAATCGAAGCACCCACACGTGATGATATGAGTGACGGCAAGAAGATACCGAAGTGTTGCGAAACTTCGAAGAAACTTGTGTTGCGAAAATGAGTTACAACGAGCTCTATAATGTATACTATCAGTGATCAGCGATGGCATTAGATTAATACTCAAAAAATAGGAAATTGATAGAAATTGAAATGATGAAAAGGATAAATTCTGAATGAAAATAAAATTCAAATTCGTAGTTATATTAAAAAAAAAAAACTGAAAAGAATTTTATAATATACTCTCATTAGTTTGTGTTTTAAAATAAGATAGAACGTTTCATTATTCTAAATGTAAAAAAAAATGCTAATTTTTCCAGGAACTGCTGCATGTCATTATGTTAAATATATATAAAAGTTACAGAATAATCTTGACGTCAAATCAAAGCGGTTTTTCAGATATCGCGCCAGAGGAATTATACTTATTTTTGATTCAACAAATTTCAATCTACGCGAGAGGTGGCTGTAGCTGAATTCAGCGTAGCTGAATAATTTCGTCGGGTGATTGCAGTTTCTGAAACGAGTAGCCTTTGTGCGACAAGGGAATGACAAATGCACTTCCTTGAGCCGAGATTAAAATACGATATTGCCGCTATTAGGCCCCAGGTTTGAGCCTTTGCTCGCGATAGAACGGTAACAGACGTATAATTTCCTGGAAGCTTTGAATTGAACGGCTCTCTCGCTCCGCCGGGGTGAGTGAGACGAGTGTAACCGGCTTTCAAAGCTTTGAGGGTGAGGAAGCTCATTAACGAGAGCTTTCTGTTCCTTCGTTTCGACCTGTTATACCGACGTACACCTTCTACTCCATCTACTACCCGATATCCTTTACGAAGTCCTGAGACTCGAGCTATCCCCTCTATTCATGCTTCTATTAACAGCAAACCGAATTCCTTACTTATGTAAATGCGAATTCGTTGATGGTTGTAAATTTGACAAATCCACGTCGCGCGAAATACCATGATATATCTCTGTGGAAAATTGCTACAACTACACTTGTTTATACCGAAAAATGATTTGGTGTTGCAGATAGTGTAAAAGAATAATTTTTCTACGATGATGCGATTATAAACATTTATACATTCTGAATCTTGTTATCTGTAAAATCTTCATGCAAGATGAAAAATGGCGGGATGAATGTGCACATAATAAAATTTCTCTCGACATAAAAGTATGTTCTATTATCCTCTCTTGATCAATCGACGATTATTATATTATATTACTTGATATTAATTCTAATAAAAACGATTTATTAAGCTGCCAACATTAGAGGACTGCTACGATTGCGGCTGCTTTTAATGATACTTTCTCAAATGATTTGTAATACTAGTATACGGGCGCGTCAGAGGTAATTATTCCTCCTCGTTACGATCAAATGAATTCAATTAATCGTCAGCGAGCCGCTCTGGTGTTTGTATATTACTGCTGCGGGGCTCATTCTCATCGAATTCCCATGAATAACCAGCTCACATAGCCTGTACAATAATCAACACCGCTAATTTCGCGCTACAGTTATCCAATTTCGCATATAACAGTAGATTTTCGAGACAAATTTATCAACAAATTCAACAACGAAATTATTAAAATCCCGATATTTTATCTATGTATAATCAATTTTAAAAAACAATAAATATAGAAATATACTTAGCATTTAATTTTATATCTCAATTATCTATCATTAATAATGTAAACACAAGGAGAGAAGGAAAGAAACAGCAAGTATAATAAAAATAAAATAATAGAAAGTGCAACATAATATCTAATAAAAATATTACAACAATAAAATTTATCTTTTATTATCTTTTGCTATATGCACATATGATAACCGATTCGAATACTGATTGTTTTTTTTCATTTTTGTTGCGCTATAGAAATAATTTGAGAAGTGCGTTAATTCAATGACACCAGTGGCAAATAATATAAAAGCCGTCACTCTCCGCTTTCAACTCAGCAACGTCTATACAGCGACGGCATCGTCGTCACGATTCCTTCTCCTTCCCGCGAATGAAGATGGAAGAAACTAAGTATTCCATCTTAACTTAAATACAGCTCGCGAGATGTGGCTAATGCAACCGCGAAATAAAGGGCGTGGTTTTAATGCGCAGCCAGGGATTGGCTGTTGAACTTGGCTACCCGGTCGATACTGGCCGACTATATCTGCCCGACCTGTATACTTGATACTTATCCGGCACAGGAGTATATACACCTCGACTTCCATCTCGCTCTGGTATATCGTCGGAGTGGAGAAGGAAGTTTGCACGCTCGCAGGATCGAATGTGCCAAGATTCTTCGAACAGAATTATCTGAGGTTTGAAGGGAAAACTGCGCATATCTCTCTCCAACCCGCCATGACATTAAAATGTCTTCTTACAATAAATAATATCATGGATAATTAACAAAATAGATTTATCAAGAAAGATGCAAAGAGGTTGGTCAGTTGCAATAATTAGGGAGAACCTAGTGTATGAACGATTCGTGTGCATTGCTGCATAGATATTTCATAATTATTTATATTTCATTCTACGGTATCAATCGTATATTTCATTCTACGGTATCAGTCGTATCATCGCATCGTGTCAAATATTCATAAATTTCAGCAGTGTCTTACGCTGACACTAATTGTGTTTTTGGTTATTAGATATAGAGGTTTGATCAAAGCGTTAAACTACTCCCGTCAGTACAGTAATTACATCGCGTGCCAGTATATTAATTATATCAAGCAAAATAAAATGATTTTGATGAAATACTTACCGCCAAGAAACGTCCGTATTCCTTGGAAGACACGATGAGCTCCACAATGATCCGTCTTGGCTGCCTTATTCTTCGTCCTTAACGCGACATTAATAGCACATGATTAAAATCTTCCTACTAATGACACCTCGACGTCCATGTATCGTAGATTTATCGCGTCGATTACCTGAAATTTGCACCAGCGAAAGTACAGATTACTTTCTAATTTACGGCGAAAAGTGCATGTCCAAATTTCTTCCGACATATACTAACATTTATGCGCACGCTTGAATTTTCATTCTTTTTATCATCTGTTATTGAGACATACTATGTAACGGTAATAGAATAGCAGCGATTATAATCATAAAATAATTTTGAGCGAATGCAGTGTAGTATACCAAGAAGTTTGATATGTTATTAATCCAAGCTCGTATAGTGCCATGAATCGCAAATCAGCTCAGTGCATAATGAGTATTTTACAGTAGCGCATGAATTATTTGCACAACTAACTCTATTAATCCCACCGATTCTGCGCCAGTAAATTAATATAACCTCTCGCGACTGAGACACCCTCAACCAATAGATTTGAACTCGCAAATCGGCTGAATCAATTCGGTTCGTCAGTAAATCACCTTCACCCAACGTGAGGGTCGGCTACCGGAAAACTTATATCGCCGCACAAAGGCGACTAAGTTAGTATAATAACGCGATACCCACAATAAACGCGACCGATGTCCTCTCATTGAGGGCAACAATGCCCATGGTAGATGAGTTAATCGGTAAGTTCCTCCCCCGACGTGCACACTAACCGATGAACCGCTGCGACCCATTATACGCCGTCATTCGTCGTTCGTCGACGACGATGACGACGGCGTGCCAGGGAGTTACACGGCGAGCCCTGAAACAGGATATAGGAAAGGCGCGGTATCGGGGAACAAAAGGATGACTGACATCTCCGGTGATCCTGATCAGAAGGTCGCAGTGGCTCTCTGAACGGACCGCTGTGTATCTTGATCTATTTCGATCTATCGAAATGTCTGCGACAGACGAGCCGGCCTAAGTGACTTGAAAGCGAGGTCGCGATTATTGAATCGCATCTGTCGAATCATATTAGGTAGGCAACACATTAATCAATAAAATATTATATTAAAACTTTAATGCACTTGAAATCAAATAAAAAATACATAGATCTTTCATATATACTTTTTAATACTATTAATAAACGATAATGCTACCAATTAATTACTTTTTTTTATTTGTTATACGTTAATATATTATGAAAGATGGCACTTTTACCTTTTAAATTTAATCCTCTTATTGACAATGAATACTCGTATTATGCTACACTGATTATTGATACGTCTAAGCGTTCATAAAAAGAACAACATGCGCAATGTACAGGGTGTAGTAACTACAATCTGAGAGAGAAATCGCTACGAGAAGTACAATATCAGAAAACTCCAGTAATCCTCATCAACGACAGACAGAGATTCTCAACGGAAACAAAGTGTAATCTGTATCGTATCATGAAAAAACGCATTGTCGAAGAAGTGAGCGGATGAGAACTACTGATCAACGAAGAGTAATTCATCAGAGATGCTGAAGCTGACGGCCGGCTACGTCTGCCTCTTTTCTCTTCTTCAAGGCTCTCTATCCACTTTCTGTTCCATCTTTCGTTCCATCTCTGTCCAACGCATTGCGCTCTTCTTGAATTCCGATTCTATGATGGGCAACGGAGTCAAACCGCAGCCTATGCTTGTTAATTCGTCGCTTCTTCGGCTTTTGTCCTAGCGTGCTAAAAGCATTCGACCACTGTGACTCCGTTAAATGTGCAATACGATGAAAGGGACTTACGTCATGCATTGTTACTAATCACGTATCAATTACCGTACGATGAATCAATCGCATCATCACTGGAGTACGCCAATTGGTTAAATATATTCTGAGGATATTGTTAGATCGATTCTCAGTCGGCCTTGTCTGTCATTGCTATTTATAACCGTTCGTTAAATCCGATTGAAAATATCTTATTCGCGAATCAACAATAGATGCTGTGATTTATAATTTTTAATACTCTTAATAATTAATAATGTTTATGTATGTATGTATGCACGAAATATATTGGACATACCAATATAAATCATAACGAAATAAGATATGTTATTATATGTGTATTACTTTTTTTCATCACGCTAATAAAGTAAAACGACTTATCTTTGAGATTGAGATGCGAAATATTTCTATCTTTTAATTATACATTACTCAATAATCATATGCACTCTATATATATAAAACATCCTTTACGACACAGCAATGCAAGACAGGTAGGCATAGTGTAGAAGTATTATTAGCGTAACCGAGGTATCCATATATTATAAATTTAATAATACCGACAATAAGCGTTCGTACAATCATCAATGCATCTTCACATGGAGCCTCGATGCATAGAGCACAGAAGATGAATAGAAGGAGAGGGGGAGGGGAGGATACGAAGCTATATTAAGGAATGATTGATAAACGGGCTGACCCACATTCGCATATGAACGTGAAGAGTGTTATAGGCGAGTCCTTGACGCATGCACTTCGTGCGAATAATTACGCGCGCGGAAGGCACGTGCCTTCTGATCCATGGATTTGAAGTTACATGAGGAAAGAGGGGCCCCTCTCTCTATCTTCCTTTCTCTGTTTCTCTTATGAAACCCCTTGTGTTTTTTCGGAGTGTTAAATTGCCCGATCGCGTGAACGAGAGCGCGTCTACATACGTGATGAGATTAAAATAGGCTCTTACGCGGTAATTTCCTGAGACACGTATGTCCCGTATCCGTCAACGATCAAAAATTGTGTGTCCTCGTGCTTGTACATTCACACTTGTCACATAATTTCTCTCGTATATCAAATTATTATTGTCTGATCAATGGATCCTACTATTTTAGAGAACGTATAAACTATGAAATTATGACTTTTACTCGGTATCATCTTTGCGCGCGAGTTTTTTTTTTAATCGCAAATTTACAAACTTTCCGCAAATATACACATCTGATTGCCATCTTTCTCTGTTCACGGGTCATTAGACTTATGCGACGTTATCCTCGAGCACTCGGTTTCCCGCATAATCAAACGTATAGTGCTCGGGCGACGACCGTAGGAATTCATCTCCGAATTAAGTAGCTAATCAATTACGCTCGTCCCGAACGATCGGACACGGTCGACCGCGGCTACAGCGGAATGGAGATCGTTGCGGCGGCTATGCGCCGCGCGCAAATTGCTTCATCTCGCATGAAGAAGTCGAGCATTTGGTTCTGGCACCGGGCCCCTCGTCGATATTAAAGTCAGACCGCGGCCGCGATCAGGTGCCGGCGTCCTGACGATTTCATCAACAGGCACGTCCGCGCCGGGATCATCATACTTTGTAACCGCGCGGCAAAAAGCAACTGCCCGCGCCAGGACACGCCAGGAAATATATGCCCGTAATACGGCGTGGATTCAGCACGACCGCGCGCGCAACGGGTGACGTATGATGATAGTGTGGCCCAGGAGAATCAAGATGGCCGTAATAATATCATTATCCCAGTGGTCTCCATCGGCCGTTCGAGGCCCCGAGTGAGACATTTATCGTAACGACCGGCCATCCGTTATCGAGCTCCGGCGTGCCTAAGCTTATAGCGGACCAGGGATACCGACAAAACGCACAACTCGAGGTAGATATCCCCTGACGCTCGAACAGCAGTCTGCGATGTTTTCAACAATGCGTCCTGGTGAGATATTTGGTCTTGATTGCATTATAACGTTTATCTCGTTTATTTTTAAATTAACTTATTACGATCTATGTCTATTATCGTTATAATTTTTATAATTCATTGTTTTATTGTATCACAAATCTTTCCACAAATGCGTGAAAATGCGTAATATTAGAGAAACGAGACAAACATTTTCTCTAATCGTTAATAATACTTTGCAATGATAACTTAAGATTGCATTCGGCCAAATACCGGACAATCGCTTTAACTTAGCAACAAGCCGAGCATCCAACATCAAGTCCGCTTAATCACGCTTCATACGTTTTCACGTGCACTCTGCCGTCAGTTTTTCTGAAGACCCATAAAGCCTCTATCACCATCATCATTATCGCCATTACTGTGCATCCACTGGCTCGCATTCGAGAGCCACGCTCCGACGAGTTCCTTTACCCTAAAGAGAAACGTGGTTACCACGGCTGATAGCAGCCCTGCAGAAGCATCAACGAGCGGCATTTGTTTTGAGAATTTCATGGTGCGAGCTGCATTCGTCTCGACGACAACGATCATCCTGTCTTCGCAGATTTCGAACGTGAACTTGGCATAGCCACGGCCGGTGCACAGCTTCATTAAGAGTTTCCAAGTTGGTCGTGCTGATGATGTATATCGACGATATCTCAGAAAAGGTCGGCGTGAGGGGATAGACAAAAAAGACACATGGAGAGCGAGAGCGAAAGTGAGAGAGAAAGAGAGAGAGAGAGAGAGAGAGAGAGAGAGAGAGAGAGAAAGAGATAGCAGAAAGATCGGTAATGACGTCAGCGCGTTAAGGCAGCTGCCTTGGTTATTAATTAAGAGTGCGGATGGACGAGGCGGCGAAGGCGATCGCGGGGCCCGAAATTCGCCCGGAGGACCGCGGGAAATTAATCGCGTACGATGGATTTCGAAGTTGAGAAGACTGGGACCGCGCCAAGACATGGATACCTTTAGGCTAGAAACGAGCGCGTGCTAAAAAGACCGAACTTAATTATCGCGCTTGGATCGCGCAAGGTGCAGTATGCGAGGAGACAGAATAGGGTGAAAGGTGCTGCTTGACTGCTAATAATGTAAGCACCTAACGACGAAATTCATCAAAAAATCATCACTGCGCCGGTCAATTCTAGTGGTTTTAAGACACGCAGCCTGCCGAATTTGATTATCATGTTTTAAAAATATTTTCCGGATGTTCGTTTAAGATGAAAAGCCCTGATGTAATAAAAAAAAAATAATCTTTCTTACATCACATAGTAGTCAAGAAATAATTAATATATTATTAGAGACTCTATCAGAAGAAAAACAAAACAGTTTAATATTGTGTAGCGTAAAATTGTGCGTGAACCACATCATAAGAAATACATCATAATACCTACATCTCGTAATTTCGTTTCTATATCTGTCTTCCACACGAGTAATGAAGTGCGAACGATTTGAGATCAGCAACGAGCGCTCATATCGCTCATCCTAGAAACTTAATTAAGTAAACCGTCTTCGTGAAGATAGTATGCGCGCTCTACAATGCGGGGTTCCACGACGGAAATAAACTACGGCATAAATAAAGAGTCACAAGATAGAAGTCCAGGCTAATTCGCATACTAAATTAACGGAGCCGAAGGACACCGCGGGCCGACCGCGGGCAACCTTTTGCAAATCGAGATCTTCCTGGAGTTGCGCACCCAGCCGCGATGGCAGGAGAAGTTGAGAGTACAGAGCTCTCTGCTCTCGGCGGGGTTAGCTCCGCGCGGCGCTTCCCCAAGAATTATAATAACGAATGCTTAAATCAGCTTAGCCGCGCTAACTTCGCTTTTGCGACTACCTCCCATGTAAATATGGAAGTAGCTCTCTACAAAGTGGAAGAGTGGGAGCCGCCGGCCGATTGGGTAGACCGGGGTAGGCGGGTAGGGAGTTCTCGCCGTCGCTCTCGCGGACGAGGAAGTAGGAGGCAGAGGAGGAGGAAGAGCAAGCAGAAGGAGGAGGAGGAGGAGGAGGAGGATGAGAAGGACGAGACGGTGGCGGCGGTGGCGGAGGAGCCAGAGGGATTCATGAATCCCAGATGCGGTGGATTAGACCGTCTTTGCTGTATTTCTGTTTTCGAGGAAGATGGCAACGGGCTACAGATTACCGTGAAAGTAGCGCCGGCGGCGCGGCTGGATTAGGAATTAAATAGCCATTAAGTACCCTCCGCCACGCCAGACCTAGAGCTTGGCCGCACGAGAACCGCTCAAGTGAGTGTGCGTGCCTGCGACTTTTCCGCAAGAAGAACCGTCGCGGAGGACGCGGAGGATGCGGAGGACGCGAGCGTAACGAACCGGAGGTACGCCCGGTGCCATGTGCCTGAAGGACGTTCGGATTATAGCATTTAGATTGTTTGCCATTTAATCATACAAATGCGTGCCGGGAAACGCGATTAAATATGAATTGCGAACATCTGGTCTATGAGTATATTACGTGAAATGTACGGGGAGAAATAATTTATATTATATTTGGTACTCTACAAGCTCTCATTCGTCAAGTTGTCTTGAAGAATTCAGGTATATGTTCTAAAATCGGAGCGCAGCGCGACTCGACAAAGATACCACGTCACACTATAGCTTCAAATCGTGTTGAATTTTAAAGATAACTCGAGAAATAAACGATGACCTTTGAATAGAAGAGTAGCTTCTTGAAAATGAAATAACGGTTTGTAACAACATGTTTATAACGTTGTATATCCCAACACAATAATAGCTATTTCTCGCTGATGGAGAATACATGGTAGCGATGGAAACGTTTATCTGATGTGTGTCATGATGAATTTTTAAAACAATGAAAGCAGGATTCCGAGCTATCTCCATGTCGCGGCTATTCAATTCCATTTGAGCACCTCTGATCTGACTGGTTTAGCTATAGAGAGCTCTAAACCGAATCCAATCCTGATTGACGTGAGAGAAGAAAGAGGGGAAACTATCGCGAGGATTATCTCTGGCGCCACTAACACCACCCGCGAGTGATGTACACTAGATCGCCTCATATTATATTCCAACGAGGATATACCGCGCTATGAACTACAATGGTGTAGCCTGCACACCCTGAAAAAAACCTCAGTCATCATTATCATTATCCCGAATAAAACAAAAGGTCCGCCTGTCAAAATGCATCCTAGATATCTGCTGCATCTCCATCGACACATGAATCCAACGTTGATCCGCATTAAAACGGCTGGATTAGGCCGCTGTTACGCCTACGCTTACCAAAATGAAACGTGTATAATCTGTGAAGAGGAGAGCCGGTAGAACGAGAACCTCCATTCGCGCGATCGTGCAGGTCGAGGAAAGGCCAGGCATCCTCGTTGTTATCTCGTGAGAATATGCCGAGAACTTTGAGGCACCTCGTCCAATTGCACCGAGCATAATCCGGTCGAATCGGCAATCGTCGTCGGGAACAATGAGCCGGTGAGAGGACGCGCGCTTACGTGGGAAAATGTGTTCCTAGACGTCTATCCCAACACCGGATTAACACCAGCTCCATCTCGAGAACAAGGACAGATCGCGAGAGACGCAGATGGCAGGAGGAAATGCATATGAGAGACCGAGGTTACGTTGAAGAGGATTGTTTGTAGGCAAACACGGTACCACGGTTCTATCCTCCTCCCTCTCTCTTCAGCGTAGACAGTGGTAATATCCAAGATGTGTTGGTGAAAACGTTCCGCCATCCTGTCTACGAGAATGACAACGAATACAACAACGACAACGATGACGATAATGATAATGATGATAATGCTGATAATAATGATGATGATGATAATGATAATGATGATGATGATGATGATGATGATGATGATGATGATGATGATGATGGCGATGGAGATAGTAGGTCGTGAAATAAAAAAAGAAATGGATGGAAAGAGAGGCACCACGCCGGGGATGAAATTACCAAGTCGCAAGTCACTCCAGTAACACGTTAACCCGAGGCACGGCCGGACCCATGATATTATAAGTAAGACGTCTCAGGAGAAGTCGGGATCCAGATATCCGATCGCTGGAATGTAACACAGGGTGGTTCCTTTCAGCCCCACGCTCGTTGCCAGCTTGCGTGTTAACCATGTTGGGTCATCCCCATCGCTGTGTTAGTGTTCCGCAATATCGAGTGCAGGACGTAGCTGATCGATGCAAAACGTATTAACCTTCTCGACTCGATTCTTTCGCTCGTTCCACAGTCAGGTTTATCAGGCCGGATTATGGTTCGAGCTAAATTTACATGGATCATACCTGATTTTAACTATCCATATAGCATATGCACACACACACACACACACACACACACACACACACACACACACACACACACACACGCACACACACGCACACGCACGCACACGCACGCACGCACGCACGCACACACGCACGCACGTACGCACGCACACACACACGATATATATATATAAGGAACAGATTATGTCTGATCATCACGTATAAGCTAGAAATTTTCATTTTCGTTATTCAAACTTTATACATCTCGTACAAACTAACAATACAAACATATAAAATTGTAGTTGATAATAAACCGCGATTGCTTACGTTATTATCTCCATTTCTACTGATGAATCAGTGACTAATTCGCATTAAATGCATTGGGCTTAGAATAATTTAGAATATTCGCAATATACTTTCAAAACACTTAATTATCCGAATTCGCTGATTAGAAACGATGACTAGTGATGCTATTCGCATGAACTTCCGGAATACCTGCATTTATCAGCGTGACAAGCAAGCGCTCGTTCTTTCACAGTGTGGAAAGACAAACAGAGGACAGAGGCCAGAAGCAAAGAAACGCAACCACAGACAGAAGGAAAGAAAAAATGAGAGAGGAAGGAGAGAGAGAGAGAGAGAGAGAGAGAGAGAGAGAGAGAAAACGTAAGTAAGAGAGGAAGAGTGAGAGAGAAAGCAGAGAGAGCGAGAGGGAAAGCAGTAGCACAGAACCGAGAGATGCACGGTTAGTTAGGGCTCGTGTTTGCCGAGCGAGTTACCCTAACCCAACTCAGGCGGTTGGCGGAATTAAACGTTCGACGGAGGCTCGTTAACGTCATGAATATGTACCCTCCTACTCCCGGTACTCGCTACTCTAACGCGGTCCACTCTCACCCCCTCAGTCCCAACCCCCGCTCGTTCCCCTGACACGACTGTGCTTCGTTCGGGTGGCGGTCGGCGCACCGCTGTTTGCTGGTTAATATTCATCGGTTACCAGCCATACACCCAGCCAGATCCTGGATGATTTTCGATGAGCTCTGATTACAATCGACTCGATCATGAGTCGCGCCCAGAGTCTGGGTATAAAATAGAAAAAGGGCAGATACATTGCAAATATGTGAGCGAGCAATCAGCAAGTTTTCGAAAATAAGTATAATCTATCACACGTATTGTGAATCAACAGAATGAAAATAATTGTGAATGAAAGTCGATAAAATTTGAAAGGAACATAATTTTTATAATGAATCTCTTTTGATTTTTTAACAAAGATTGTTAGACTTGAAAAATCTACTGTCTCTTCTTTGATTCCAATTTAACTCTATATTTGACTCTACTTTCTGTGCCTCAATATTTTCTAATCTGTCTCTATTAATTAAATATTAAAATTTCATCGTTCTTATTATAAGAAAAGCTTATTAAAAAATCTATATCTGAAAATATATAAAGAGAATAACATAAACTTTTTTTTTTCTAAAGCCGAATGAGAAACACTGAATCATCTCGATGCTATCCCCATCGAACTGCAATATACATTTATGTACGAGGACGGCACGATTGTTTTCGACAAAAGAAACACGGGGTTTTCTTCGGGAATGAAAAGTAAATGGGGTTAACTAAGCCCTATGGTTCAGCGACCTATTATTTCGAGGGTAGATACGTACGATAAAGAAACGAATCTTTCGAGCATCGCTACGAAAAGGGAATCCTTTGAAATAAAGACGTCAGGCATATCGTAAGGAAACGATATTAGAATATACGATACCGACCGTATCAAATGGAAATATATTTGAAAAAAGAAATCCGGAAAGTAGAGATTTCTTTAAAATTATCTTTACACAAATTTCGCAAATCATCCTCATTC
>NW_017259334.1:1220765-1246012 GCF_001594045.1 Atta colombica | reverse complement strand
TATATATATATATATATATCATTCTCTCGTTGCAAAGGGTTCATTTTTTTGTAATTTGGTAACGTAACGCGCGTTTAAGACTTGCCGTCTTCAATTAGCCGAGCAGAAGAGATGGGCGCAGTTCTCGAGCCACGGTAGTCCAAGGACTCCACGTGACAAGTTATGGTCCTTTCAAGCAGGAAGGCACCCCTTGAAAACCGTGACGAGTCAACAATGAACACCATAACCGATCCATCCGCCACGTCGTTTAAACTTACGAGCGACCGGTTACCGGTGGCGTGCACGAACATTCCAAACAGGCGACAGATTTAAAATCGTCGCTCCCAAAATCACAACAGTGTGGCACACTAGTCGTCATGAAGTATCTCTTCCTTCGACAAAATATAATAAGACGCAACATCCGTATTGCGTCCCTGTCATGCTTCTAGCAAAGAAAACGAAGAGAGGTGCGGTGCCGGAGTTACTTCATCCCAGAGTGGAAATAGATTGCGAAAGGCGGCGAAGTGAAATCTCGCCGTTAACCGTGACATTAGTTCTACGTCGCAATTAATTTATCATTGAGTCAACACGCGAAGCCGGAGTGTATATACGTAAGTATATAAGTGTAAGTATATGTGCGCGCGCGCGCGCGCGCGTGTGTGTGTGTGTGTGTGTGTGTATGTATACCCGTCGTGGAAACAGGCGCGCGCGTTAGTCCTCTGCCGGGTGCTCCGAGTTATGCGCTGGTCATTTATATAAATAAGAAGCAGAAGCGATACCTGTGTGTGACTACCATCCGCAGGGTGACTCCACACTTTGCATTATTCCTGAGACGGCCGCGTTCGTACGGCCGAGAATCAGACGCAGAGCCGGGGGGATTACGAATACACAAGGTGAAGCGCGTGAACGCGAGTGGCATTCAGAACACGTTCACGAGCGGTATCGTTAGCGTATTTTTCTTCGTGCAACGAGCAGCGGCGTATATACGCTTTTAATGAACGGCTACTGTCCCGCACGTCGACGATATAATTGATGAAAGGAGTTTCCACCACCCGAAACGTCTTCATCCCGCGTCCTCTAATGCGAGCGCGTTCCTCGATATGCCCGTTAGACACGAACTGACTAATGATCCTCATGCGCTCATTGAACGCGAGAAGCGGACATCACAAGGCGCTTTTCGAGTAAAACTCGAAAGGCAATCTGGAGCATCGATAGCAGCGCAAGAGCGAGCGAGCAAGAATGCAAATCTTTATGATTTACCGGAGATGCGAAATCCTATCAGGCAATCACTTAAGACGCGTGGAAGTGTTGTCCGTAATTTCAGATGAATCATCAGTAAGATAAAACCGAAGAAGATATGTAATTCTCTTGATTTGACGTATGTACCGATAATTATGGGAGATCGGAATATATAATAGTGCTGAATCACTAAAAGGATCTTGATTAGTATAAATAATCGACTAACATGGGATAAAAATGTTTTGTTAGATGCGATTGTAGATATTAGAAATGTAATCAAACGCGAATGCATGATTAAACTCGTTTAAATCATCGGATCGAATTTTGATATCATTTATCAAATAATTTCCGATAACGATTGCAAGCTTTGGCAGCGCATCAATTGTCATAAAATTCTATATCATCTTTCGTTTACCTTTGAGGAAATAAGTGGAATTTTAAAAGAGGTGATGCCAAAGCTGTTGAAAGGCATCCCTCGTGCCCACAGGACATATGCGGCGCGGAGAAACTGGGGACGGTAACAGGTCGTCATAACACTAGTCGCAAGCCCGACAAAAGAGCCATAAGCAAATAAACATTCTAACGAACCAGTTACTTAACCGCCACATTCACTGACCATCGTCCGCCGAAGTGGTGCCGTGGAAAAAAAGAAAGGAAAACATTGCGCCGAAATCAGAACTGGTCCACGAACTTGATTCGGACGTCTCATTACCGGATGCTGCGGCAAGCTGCGGAAACAGCGAGATTCAAGTGGCATCGGACCAGCTTCAAGGACGTGGCGATACGAGACGATTCTGAAGACAATTGACGGGTGCCCGATGACCCAAGAAGATCGGATCAGGGAGCTGAAAAAGGTTCTAGCATTGCGAGCGCTTCATGATGAGATGAAATATTCATGCTGTTATTGCAGCTTTCAACGACCCATTACTGATGTTACTGAGTACTTTAGCAATTGTACAATAGTCCCTATAGTCAAAATATTTTAGCATGGTTAATAGAAAAAACAGGAAAATATCTCAAAATCTCAAAGAGCTATATTTCGTATAATTAATGCAAAATATATTTCACACAATTATGATTAATATGGCTGAATTCGATTAATTGTAATATTATGTAAAAAATACATTAAAAAAAAAAATATATATATATATACATTAAAAAAAAAATATATATATATATATAAACGATCGTAAGCGATATTTAAACACGTCAACGTGGATGAATAAACAATAGCAAGTCAGTCAAAAATCGAGACTCGCCGCCGATATTAAATGGCGAAAGGCAACAAGGGATATCGCGGAGCATTATCCGGCATCGCAGCCTCGTTGGTCCATGAAAGCCCTTTTGTGTCTGAGGGCTAGTTCGGCTCTCAATTAACCCATCAGCTACCGGAATGGCTCCCGCGCTTAAGTTGCCACGGAGCCTCCAAATGAAAAACAAAAAATTGAAAAGGAGAAAGACAGATCGGGTTGAAGTGAAGGAAATAAGGGGGGAGGGGGGGGGGGAGAGACACAAGGTCGACGGCAGAGTGAAGCAGCGAGTAAGTGAGAATGAGAAACGGAAAAAACGAACGGCTCGAAAGTCTAGGCCGAAACCGCTTAATTAATTCGAATTTATCCGAGGCATGACGGGTCGGATTTTAATTCAATTCCCTCTTTTGTGCCACGTCCTCTACCTTCTCGCGCACTCGAGGATCTCCATTCGTACTGCGATGCATGGAGAAAGAGAAAGAAAGAGGGAAGGGGGGAAAGAAGGAGAGAGAAGAAAGGTTTCGCCAACGTGACACCTCCGCGATTATAATTCCTCGGGAGATTATTATTCCCGCAATTAAGCGGCATCCCGGAGGAGAAGGAGAAAGAGAAGAAGGAGAAGACGAAGCTCGACGGCAGCAGCAAACTGCGAAATGCCTAGCATGGCAGGTCGCACTTTTTTTTCAATAGGCCGAGAGAGCCTGTTTGTTTTATTATCCACCGTGACCATCGCGCCGAGAAATTCACTACCGCGAGACGTATATTCGTGTACACGTTGAATCTCTCACGATTACTGAATATTCCGTTGGAAAAAAGGTAGATACAACAGAAGATTCTACCGTGCGGTATTAAAATATGTGTGAAGTGGTAGAAAAAGAGAGAGAGAGAGAGAGAGAGAGAGAGAGAGAGAGAGAGATAGAGAGAGAGAGAGAATGTGCATCCTTCCGATTACGCGATAAAAAAAGATGTTTTTTTTATTCCTGTGAAAAGCTGTAAAGTATTATATTATATATATATAAAATAATAAAAATACTGATTATAATATAGATCTTTCGTTGTATATAAAACCGTCATATGCTTCTGAAAACAAAGAATTAAAACTGCGGTGATTTTGATAATCACAAATTCTTTTCCTCTACATTTTATATTTATGTCTGTCCGCCTTTACTGATTCGCAATCAAGTTTGTGTTGCGTCGATGATCGATAACTTCCTCGAGTGCACGAATCATCGGCTACGAGAACAGAGCCCAAAATCGCACGTCAATTTAAAAGGCGAGAGAGAGAGAGAGAGAGAGAGATGCGCCGGAAAAAAACTGGTTGAAGAAAGTTCGAAGGCGCGAGAATGCGACCGAACGTACAAGCCCGAAAAGTATCATATAAGATTACAGTTACGCGACTGCCATAACCAGTCGGGCGTCGACCCGACGTAAGTAGACAGTCCGATGAATATATTGCATCCTCCTCGAATAAAATGTTGAATTACTACCGTTTGACGTGCAAGAAGTCGCCTCTCTCTCTGCCGGTCGTGTCAGGTGGCCGGCGTTCTCGTTCCCGTCCGCGCGTTTCTACGAGTCACACCTTGCAGGAAACACTTCAGGCTTAATTGCTCCTTCAGGGATCCTCCCCCGGGGCCCCGTGAAGCGCAGAATCAGCACGGAGGTTAAGGATATATCCAAACGAGTTCTTAACATTCCACCTGCATGTGGCTGCCAACGCGGCCACGGCTGAGACAGATCCTCCCTCAGCGAGCATATTATATTCGAAGGACGAGACGAAAATTTCGACACTGCGAAGAAAACGTCTCGCAGACAAAAGTATCTTTGCGATGATACAAAAACAGAGTTTTTTTTATATGAAAGAGAATTTTTATTTCATGGCAGAGAGAGAGAGAGAGAGAGAGAGAGAGAGAGAGAGAGAGAGAACTGAAGTGCGTCGAAAGTATTAATGAATAAATTATATTTTAATTTACACCTATCCTTTACATATGAATATATTTTAGACAAATCGTATGTTTTAAGTCTGTAAAGTTAGTTTCTGAACCGTTAAATCTATAATTCTGACAGAATACACACATACTTTGTATACTTATGTGCTGTTTATTAAATTTAATGTCATGTCAGTGTACGCGTGGCAAGTAATCACGCTCGGCAATCGTAGCGATCAGCTGCCACGAAGGACGACGCACGTGACAAGTCGAGGGAATTAATCCGTGCCCTTCAGGAAGATTACGGATTTTGGGGAAAGGAAGGATTTCCGCAGGCGCGGACGACGTTGCAACACAGAAGCGGCAATCTTCTGAAGTGTTTGCTCTGTGTCCAACAACGCTCTCTCCGATCTCTTCGTTCTCTATCTCCACGTTCCTCTCTTTTCCTCTCTAACCTTCGTTCAGAGTTTCCTCTATTACGTGTCGTCACTTCTATTCCCGATACTTTTATCGTTCTTCTTCTGATCACTATCAAGCTCTTTTCACACTACCAAATATATCAACGCGTAAATGTTCGATTTAAAAAAATGATAAAATTAATTATTAATTTTTCAAAATATAAAATAAAATAAATTTATACAATTTTAACATTAAAGCAATCTAAAGAAACTTAGAAATATAGAAAGGAACATGTTATTTTTCTTTATAGTTATACAATTTAGAATTAAATTAAATCTATCTAAAACTATCTAAATATACCAAATTTAAAATATGCGTAAGTAATCACATTTCAAGCAGCAAGAGAAGAAAAATGGCGTGGAAAAATCTTTACGCACACAATCTTTTCGTGCTTCGGCTGATTCTTTATCCGTGTATCCTCCGTCGGACTCGGTGAATTTCGCGAAAATCGCCAGGGGCGAGTGACCGGCAAGGCGGCGATGTTTGCCGCCTATACGTCGAGTATTGTTGAATCACGGCCAGCCCCGCGAGAAAAGGGGAACAAATAAAGGGTTATTGTATTTGCACCGAGGCTTCGAGCAACGGTCTCGACGTGTGTGCGCGGTGGCAGCCTCTTCTTCTCGTCGAGAAAACCACCCGACGTTTCGAACGAAGATATATATCTACCTACTAGCGAGGGAGATCTCGAAAAGAAGTTACATTGAAGGTTGTGGACACATAGGAACGTCGAACGATCTTTAATAGTTTCCCGCTAAAAGTAAGAAGACTAGATTACAAATGGCTGTTTGTGTTAACACATTTTATAGATGATTTCTGTGAATTATACGATTTCGAAAGCTTTTATTTATTAAAAATTAATTCGAATTAGCTCTTGAAATATTAACATAAATAAACAATAGAATAAAAAACGCAATTAAGAGCATTAATAATTGGTGCGCGGTAATTGATGCGAATATCATAAATACATATATTTCGATCATATCTACTGATCTATTACATAAAATACCAAACTGAATGTTTCGGCTGTATTCAAGCCATCTTCAGCAGTCCCCAATCATAATAATAATTGTTCACAATCTAATGTTACAATGTAACGTAGTAGAAATCGAATGCAGCAAAGTCTCAACAGATTCTGGAGTGTATGTAACCGTCAGTTAATTGATTAGCTAAGTACGAGCTAAATCAGAAATAATCATTAAAAAGAACAATTACTAAAAAAGAAGGATACCAAACTTTAAAGAGACTTACCTACTGCAAATCAATAAGTTGAAATCACAAAAACAGATAAAATTAAATTAAATTTCTTAAAAGAAATATAACGTTCGTAGTGTCAAAGCAGAGTCAACTAATGTAAGAGAACATTAAGAAAGAAATATTCTAAGAGAGGAAACAACAACATTATCAAAAGTCATCAGATTGAAAAACGATATAGATAGCCGCTTAAATATAGATATACCAATAAAAAAAAAATTATTAAAATTTATTAATTATGTTCGTGTAGCATGGTGTAAGAACTCCGTATCTGATTTCAAATTGAGGCCATTTTCCTGCATTTTAATATTAAGTATTTCAGACACTAATCTTTTCCCAATATATCTCTCATTATATAAAATTTTGATGTTATTCCAATCAAAATCATGTTCAGATTGCAATCTATGTTCAGAAATAACAGACAAATTACCACTGTTTTTATTAATGTCATTTTTATGTTCGTTAATTCTAATCTTTAATTTACAGCTCGTCTGTCCAACATAAAAGGCATTGCAATTTTTATAATTAATCTTATAAACTATATTTTTTTGATTCATGAGAAAGAACGTCTTTTTGTGCTTTAATAATTCCGTCAAGTTTATTCAAACTTGAAGAAAGACAACATTAAGATTTAACATTAAGATTTTTGATAGTGCTTTTACTTATTAATGCTGAGAGAGAATTTTTAATCTCCTCAAGTCTTTTTTTTCATAAAGGACAAATTAATTTTAAAATTTCTAAGAGAGGAAACAACAACATTACCAAAAGTCATCAGATTGAAAAACGATATAGATAGCCGCTTAAGTATAGATATACCAATCAAAAAAAAAATTAAAACTAAAATTTTTAAAATTATTATTTTTTTTATTTGGAAATACAATATATTCGTATATACTTTAGTGATAGCGATCCTCCCATTAAACGAATTTAATTCGCATAATAAACTTCGCAGTGACAATGGCGATCGTTAGAAACAGAATCCCAGGTACTTCCTATCAATAGGATTGCTGCACAGAACTCATGAAATCGACGACTCTAGTTACAGACTTCCCTCCCGACAGCATTATCGCGCTCTCGTTTGACACTGTTAACGCGCGCGCGACGCCGTATCAACGTTTCACACGATGTAATGGCGAGAGAGGACAGGGTGCGATACAAGAGGAGGTTAACGGGGAAAGAAGGGACGAGGGTACGACGAACTAGTCGATGGCAGTGGGGGTGATGGCTCGCAGCAGCAGGAGCAATAGCAGCAGCAGAACAAGCCATCATGCCTTGTGATTACGACAGATCCAGGATGCGGGGATAGCCGGGTGACAGGGAGGACGAGGAGAGGGTGGTAGGCAGCGACCATAGCCTCTCATTAGAACTCGCGTGGCGCAACGCGAAATAAGGGTGTATCGCCGGTCGGGAAAATTGTAAGTGTCGCGAGATCAAAGGCCAGGGCAGTAACGCGATATCACTTCGCATGATAGGGCGCGTGCATTCTCTCTCCTCTCTACACCCTCTGTGAGAACCTCCATCTGCTGTCGAAGAGAATGCCGACCTCTTTCTCGCCGACTAAAGAGGAACGCCGGGATCGGAATTGGCGACGTAAGGAAATATTGTTGCCGGTAAGGTGTCAACTGCAGCAGTAGACGTGAGAAGGAGGGTCGACGAAAAGGAGGAAGAATGATCTTGCCTCAAAGATGAGGATCGTTTGATCTGACGAGGAGAAACTAGACGGCATCGGAAACTAGACTGGTTTGTAATCTCACAGTAATTGATCATTTTAACATAATTGATTGTTTTTCTTTTTCAAAAGACGAAATAAAAAAGGAAATTACTTTTTTCTTTTAAGTATGTTGGACAGAAATAGAAAATTGTAATCAAAAATTAAAACTTGTGCAACTCATTCTAAAAAAAAAAAAAAAATATATATATAATACAACCAATGATATTACCTCGGATATTATCTTCGGACGTTACATAATTAAAGCGGCACGTTGTATCGCTTAGAATTTCCAGGATATAGTTCGCGAAAAACAAAACTGTCGTTAAACAAGTTGATCGATAATCAGAGCGTGCGCCAAAGAGACCCCTTAATTAAAAACGCTCCTTTATAACGGGCTCAAAGCTTCTTTGTCGCGGATACAATCGTGACGTTACTACGTATAATTATCAAGTATTCCCGAACGACAACCGAGCGATTATGGCTAATAAAATTGTTTCATGGTCGACATCGGTCAGACAACCTTCCGACAGTCCTCTCGCTGTATCGAGATCGCCGATCAGCGATCGTTCGCCGAGCAGGACTATCGCGAGGTCATCCAGAGATCGTCCCCCGTGTTCGGGGAATAAACCTGCTGTGCTCGTCGACAATGCCGCGTCTTAACGTTTGCGCTCGTTCAAGTCCATCGAACTCTCGCCGCGTGCTGTGCGCGCCGTTCAAAGAAACTACCACGGAACACTATCAAAACAAGAATCGATATGACGTGCCTCGCGGCCGCATTCGCGCATCGAGAGAGACGGGCATACTGATTGCAAATCGAGTCGCGATCGGCAAGAGGCAAAGAGGAACAGAATAACATGATGCGAGTTAGCAAGCGCTATACGAGTTTGTCACTCGCAACTATTATATATTTCTAGTAATGCCGAATAGCCGATCCGACTTTGCCACGATTTCTAAGCATGATTACGTACGCGAGGGATGTCACGTATCGCGATTAGGTCGAATTTTAATTAAACGAGTACCGATAGCATCGCGCGCGAACCCCGTTCACTCACCCAGTCCAGCTGACGACGAGTTACTTTCGCGCAATTAATTTTCATACCATAGATTTTAATCCTCCTGACGTGGATGTGTAACTGGGCTAAAGTGCCCAATTAAGTACTTTGATTCAACGTTGCGCGTTAAGCTTTCTACCCGAGGGTGAATGTTAGTTTCCAAGAAAAAAGTTCCATACTTTTTTACAATCTAGCATATACAGTTGTTTCATTATTGCTATTTGAGGATTTCTAAAAAGTTTGCTTAATTATGTTAAATTCTAAATTTACATATATTGTATAAAATTTTAAATATAAATATAGTAAACATCCCAAAATTATTTTGTTTGTAGAGTTCTTAAAAATAGCACATCTGCATAACGAAATGAAAAATATGAATGCTTATATTTTTAAGCAATCGTTTCTGTATACTGAATATATGTAAGAACACTATTTCTTTATATGCAATGTTTGAAGAATATTCTCCCAAACTTTTAGAGTAAATCTCATTTCCGAAAAATAAAATCATACTTTTAAAGATTGAACTGTTTTTCAAGACTGGCTCAATTTTCACTCTTTAGAATGATAATATTCATTCCAAAAAATTTAGGGAGTCTGTATACAATAACTGGATAAATATATTTAAGCAATACAATTTAACTTTAGTATAATCAGAATTTTATTTTGTACAAGCACGAATTTGCATAAACATTAAACGATAATTCTAATCGGCATGAATGGTTGCAGAACTATAACTAAAACTAATAAGTTTTCTAGACAAATGGATTCGATTGAAATTAGGCGTTTGGAGGATTTCAAGGACACAAATCCGTCCTTCGGCCGCTGCTATCAGCCAGTGCGACTTTTCTCAACGCGTGAAAGCGGCCGCCATTATCGGAGCTGCAAATCACGCGGAGGCCGAGCGTATCTTGGCTCGTAGCCACGACTTGTATGGACTTGACTTGCGCCAGGTAGTCAACCGACATGGCACGGCGATTCGCGCAGAGCAGCGCAGCGCAGCGCAAATCACACGTTGCGCGTCGATATGCAAGAGAGACCGGGAATGTTGTGCCATCTTGTTCGCAATGACAACCACGCAACTCATAATAACCGTGCGCGGCCACGGCCGTGTGTAATATATACAAACCACCCTGAGAGCGACCGCGCAAATGGTCCCCGGATAGAAACGACGACGTTGCGGGGCCCGGGGACCCGTTCCTGTCTCTTTCGTTCGGTCTGTCTATCTTTCGCCGGCCAACCCCGTTTCGAGGCAATCCTATATCATCCAACGGCCGTCGCGGAACTGCGGGTGAAACCGCACATCGGCGATGCCGAGTGCCGAGGCACCGATAGGATCAGGCTGCCGTGCGGCCTGCGACGTTATTTACGATCGATAATTAGCGGTATCTATCGCTGCCGGCGCCAACCTCGCGCGGTACTCCGCCCAACTCGGGCCAATGATATACCATGGGCCGCGGGTGGGAGAGGAAGAGGTTCTCTGGTTCTCTCTCATGTCGCCGTTACTGTCTGCCACGGCAGCGAATTATTCGCAACGCCTATCGTCCTTCAGTTCCGTACGCGAGTTTACCGGAATTGCAAAGTGGAAATCGGAAATGCAACAATAAAGATGTCTATAACTGGCGAAGAGAAATATTGATCAAAAAGAATATATTTTACAAATTTCAAACCTAAAAGATTAAAGCAAATGAAAGTTTCAAAGTTTTTAAAAAATTTTGAAGATATATATTAAATACAGAAAAGAAATCTAGAAAAAAAAACAGTAAAAGATTTAAAAGACTTACAGATGCGCAAGAAGATTCAAATATTTTAGTTTGAAAAATTATTGCTCATACTTTTTTCTCTATATGAAATTATATTTTACTAAACAAACATTTGTCATTTGCGTAAAATGTATTATGAATCATAATTAATTTTAATTCCAATTTCAAAAGGACTAGTAAAGTATGCATGACGCGCGATTCATGACAAGAACATAAATACAGGAGGATTCCGCGTATTGTATAAGCAAATATCTAATGTGCCATTGTGAAGAGAGCAGATAGCACAATAGCGAAATCTTCGCATAGATGTCGTACTTAGGTTGTATAGAATCAACGGACCGGCAGATATTTACGATGAAGAAAGCAAGCCCTTATGCAGCAAGGTTGACTTAGCAGAATATATAGTTGTTATGATGGTGTATTCTTATCGAGGGAAAACATAGATCATAGTTAGAAAACATACTATTATCGTTTGCTTCTTGCTCGACGCGGTCGACTTGTCATTATTATGCCGTTTGCGAGTGCTTTGCGAGTTGCGAGGGAAACAATGCGTGCAGAAAGCCGCCGGTGAGACATTTAACAATCGACAAAGAGTATCGTTGTCCAGCTAAATGCAAAGGACGCATTGATCGCTGTATTTCTAGAGAGCATGCATATACATATTCATAAAATAGTAACAAACCATTTACATATGTCTAACACATACACATGTTGCATCCGAGATAAAACAAAATTTCGTGGAAATGCGTACAGGGGGAATATCAAGAGATAAACCTGCATAACAACACGATATACCTACCATCGCATTAACAACGTTAATCAGTAGACGTATACACCTGCAGGGAGGGCGATATACGCGCTTTATATAAATCATTACAATATAGATGGACTATAACGCTTATCTCTGTTCTACGGCCATTGCTGCCGGCTGTTCGCAGATATTGCAGATGCCGTACGCGATTTACATCTTCGCAGTGTCGCGAAAGAAAACTACGACAGCTTGTAATCACACTGAAAGAGAAAGTTTTTTTTCTATCTCTATATAAAGTCGAATCATGAAACTTTTATATTGTACAATCGACAAAGTTCTGGCATCCTCTTAAAAAGTTCCAAATTTTCTGATATGTTCGATTTGAAAAAATGATCTGAATAATGATAAAAAAAAATAAAGATCCGAGAATATCGGCGATTTTCGTTTCCGTAATATGTTATTTCTCAAGGAATAGCGTGCGATAAAATCGTAATTAATCTGAGCATATGAAAAAAATATATTGTATAAGAAGATTGCATTTCCAAGTGAAATTGAGAACTTCAAAGGTGAGCGTTTCATTTATATTGTAAAATATTTCCTGCGGGTAAATTGTATTGTGAATAATTACTATAACTAGATGCAATACTTTTTTTTATTATACGAGAACAGAGAACATAATTATGTGCACCGATGTCGATAAGCTCGGTAAGCTTCTCTCCCGTGCATGCATTTTTATGTGTAAACCGGGAGAACAAACATTGTTGCAACATGCAGAGTCACTTGACGGAACAGATGGCGATCACAGTGTTGTGCAAACCGGTGGCGCGCGCCCCTCAAGGATATTCGTGTTCGAGACAATTAACACCCCGGGCGCACCATTTTTCAGAGCGCCGTCCGTCGGTTTGACACTTTTGACTTGGTTCGCCGCGCCCGCGGTGTCGGAAACCCTAAAACCCAAATTAATTAAGCTAATGGTCAGGAAAGAAGCTGAAAGAAGCGAGAAGTCGATAAATTGGTGAAGAGAAAGAGAGAGAAAGAGAGAAACGGTAGTCAGGAAATGCGACGCGACGGTAGGAAAAGTTGAAATAAATGGACGCTCGTAATGGCGGTGAGCTGTGTCGGCGCGTTGAAAATAATCGTAGAAATTAAAGTCGAATTAGTAACGGCGACGTGACGTGGCGCGCTAATGGCGAATTTAATACCTCAAGGTCGTGATACCTCCGCTAATTATGCACAGCGACGTCAAAAGGCAATCTCGTTATTAATATTCATGCACTCTGCATGTTAATAATTATCGTCGCGCGTGAAATATTTAATTACTGCGAAATAATTAGTATAGTAGGCGGTGGAAAATTCAAAAGATTGATAGCTAACTATCCTGCTAATTAATATCTAACGCCTCAAGAAGAGTATTGAATAATAATAGGTTTGTAGATTCCCTCCACTCCTCCCCATCGAATAACATGCGCGACTACCTTCGTGTTGAAATATTTATAGATCACTAAAAATGCAAAGTGTTGTATTTCTCAACGTTAACTTTCTAAAGGATATAGGTACCCAGCGGGCTGTATAAGGCTACTTAGTTTTCCAGTTAAACTTTCCTCTTCGGAAGTTCGTCGAGCCATAGAAGTTCTCCCTTTCCCCCTGAATGAACGAGCTGCCGATCGATATGGTTCGATTTCTTGAAATTCTCGGGAAATCCGTCGGTGATGTGCACCACCGATGTTACGCACGATGCACTTAGCAATGACGGACGACGTTGTGGCATGATGTGTATCGGTATACATACATTTGTGTATACGTAAACACATTTACGCGTTCAGAAACGGAACGAAGTCAAGAGCGCTCGACGGAAACGGAAGTGCCTGTCATAGCTGGATACATAAACACATCGCGCTATTATATATTCACGCAACGGGTGCCGCGAATAATCTCTTAGTCGCCTAGAATTTCCTACCGGAATGCCTGAACAAATACCGTCACCAGGCGTTCTAGCTCGTTCGAGATGCACGTAATGCGAGAGTATGGCGTTGCAAGCCGCGATGCATCGGAATGCAATCTAGATTCTCTCAGGACGCCGGCTGGCAAATTGCTTTAGCGCGATGCAACGCGGTGCTAAAAATATTTCACGTATTTATGATCTTACACGTGTAATATTATATTACACATCTCATTAAAAATTTTTTTCTATTAGAAATAAAACGACTGAAAAATATACATTTCTATCAAAACTCAAATTTTGCGATTGCAAATTTGCGATTGTTTCGTATCTTTTTCTCTTTTTCTTCTATATTTATTCCTTATAATTTTGTAAAATATAATTAAAAAACTGTAGCGCTAGAATTGTTAAAGCAAAGTCCGTTTTTTTAGCAAGGAAACCTCGATCGCAGTTTTTGACGACGAAGCTTTCCGGTACCCGCAGGCCACGTACGCAGGCACGCATATTATTCAGGGCCGTATCTGTGCCATGTGGTCAGCAGGGCTCTCGGCAATATTTATGCCGTCGTAACTGTCCGCCTACCAGTAAAGGGGTCTCTAAACGCATCAATTTCATGCGGCGGCGCGAAAAGGGCGTGAATATTTGAAACGGATATCCATCTTCGGTTACTTTGTTATTTGCCCGGTACGATCCCGTAAAGGATCCACATTTCCTATCTCATCATCCTTTTTAACTTTGCGCGTGGACAATTTTTATCAAACTTGTAATAATAATTGATTTTCCGGTGAGCAGTTCAAAAGTAATTTCAATGGAATAAGAGTTTACGAAAGTGCAACACACACACACAATCTGCGAGGAATAACATGTAAAAAACTAACGTAGAAAGTTGCTACTCAATTCCTGTCGTTGCTTCCTCCGACATAGTATCAGAGGACATTTATTCTCGTATGTCAGAGATAGGAAGGTCTGAATTTCGAGCGAAATTTCGAGCCCGGCCAGAGCTCTTCGCATAGTAACGACCGAGATGAATTTGACTCGTACATAATCGATTCGTGTGCACACAACGATTCTAGCCGAGAATACGCGAAATTTACCTCACACGAGCGATTTGTTTTCTATTCACGGGCGATTTGACGAACGGAGGTCGCTGCGACGGCAGCTTTGTTCGCAATTCGGTATAATGTCGCATGTATTTGGATCACGTTCGACGATATGTCAATATAAAGGAGTTACTCGCGGGTCTCTGCATACCAATTCGGGGGCGGAGCAGCTTGTTATCCTAAATACACGAAATCCTTTGGAGACGCATGGTCCGCCTTTGCCCTCCTTCCTTCACCTTGTCCTTTCCTCTCCCGATCCTTCCCCCCCCTCCCCCCTTTCCCTCTTTCAACCCTCGCCGATCGTCCGTCCTCTTCCACTATCCCGTCTCAATCCCCCCGGCGAGACTTGGATATAATGCTAGACAAATTGGCGATTCAATCGAACACCATAGGATACACTACGTCGCTCGCTGTAATCGTTGAGCGAAGGATCAATTTAAGTATATTATGGAAATTGATCAAACCTTGTGGATTTCGTGCAAATCAGAACCGATTAGAAATTGTGCAGATGACAAAGCGATAGATGTAAACGTAAATGTGAAATACGTATAAGTAATATATTATTTATTGTGAAACGAAGAAAGTTTAAAAGAGAAATGAGAGAATCAAATATTTAGAGAGAATATATTATAAAAATATATTAACTTTATATTATAACAATACATTTATAAACCATGAAACGAGATGGTAGTTTCTACGGTAAATCGAGTCTGCTCTGTGTAGATGTCTTCATCAGAAGAAAAGAGAACTCTACTCGGTTCTTTTTGCGACATCGATTTCGCGAGCTATGAAAGGGAAACGGAAGGAAGGAACGAGAGGGGACGCTACGACCTATCTAATTTTTAACGCCGATCGCTTCACCTTGGAATATCGACTGTAAAGAAGAAGGGTGCCGAATGCTGGATAAAACAAGCGAGTTGAAAGATAAATCGCGGGTGCCAGTGAAAAAGGATTCCTTTTATTTCTCCGACCCGCAGCGCACCCCACGAGATCGTCATCATCGTCGTTGCCGGCGAATCTGTGAAGTGAGCACGATATTTTTTTATAAAAAAAAAATACGACAGTTCTAGTAGCACTCTTCATAATTCTACAGTTTCTTAAAAAAAAATAAAAATAAAAAAGAGTTTCATATTCTTCATATTAAAAAACCAAAATTTTAAGTATAAAACTATGAAAAATACTGAAACTGTCATTATTTTTTTAATAACAACAGAATAAAAAAAAACAGAATAAAAATCGTGCTAACTTTACAGATCCGTTGCGGCAGTAGACATTGGACGACAGGAAGAGAAAATAGAAAGAGAAGACAGAGCTCTTGCTTTATTCGAGGCTCTTTTTTACATCTCAATTCTTATCCAACGATATCTCCACTCGCTCTAGCATCTTTCCTCGTCGTCGCCGTCGTCGTCATCGTCGTCGTCGTCGTCGTCGTCGTCGTCGTCGTCGTCGTCGTCACCGAGGGCTCGACTATAAAATATTTGCTTTGGTAATGAGGCCACGGTTGAGCAACGCCCATGGGTACACCCCGGCCGAAGGGTAGGATTCGAAGTGCAAATAGGAGAATAGGAAGGATTTGAATTATCGTGACACCTCTGACTGCACTGCGACTCCGCTACTCTTTTCTGCTCTGGCACACGATCCAGCCGATAACCTGCCAAGGGCGTTCGCAGGAGCAATCGGTATGAATCAAGTACATGCGAAACGAACTCAAGAAACGCGCACGTCGTTAGTAAGTTACTAAACGACGACGAAAGTCGAAAAAATTTGTAGACGATAAAAGGCTGATCTAAAAGTTCATATCTTATTCGCAAAGAATAATATAAATTTTATAAATATAATTAATATCTACTGCAATACAAAGTGTCTTATAAGACCGTAATATGACTACACAACGAATTGTAATTAATCTATTTTAATGTAATAAGTTTATTTTATTATATATAAGTTGTATGAAAAATTAAATAATTTATCTGCCACTTTTAGAAAGATAAAACAGATGGTCTTGGTAACTCTCTCAGTATTTCTTGGAGGAAGCAATCAACTTTTACAAAACACTAATTACTACTTTCCAAGGGTGTACAGCCTTTATTATTCCTGCGTCATCTCGCGATGATAATTCAATCGAGATAAAAACAAACCGACACAGACTCACGCACGAATTATACGCTAATTAGAATCACGTGTAAATTGTGCGGCAATATAGCAATGCATCTATTTACACATCGAGCGTAGAATCAATCGCATCGGATCTTCAAGATGAGCGTCGTCATTTACTGTTCCGTCCCTCTCTCTCTTTCGAGCGATGGAGAAAGAAAGACGAGATTGAGCTGGAGTCGGTGCAGCGCGTTAACGCACAATACCGTAACGAGCTAATCACGATATCAAATTCTTTGCCTGTCAGCGCGGCATTTCGATGCTAAGATATCCGGGCGTCGTGCCAGTAGGGGGTCCGTCCCGTAGAAAAACGCCGGATGACCGATTATGATGAAGCGATTCCTCGCGCGGAGACCCTGGGCGAGACGAGGGGATGGAACAGGGGGAGAGGAAGTTAGAACGAAGACAATCCCGATATATACATACCTCGGGGCGAATCACCTCGGATAATTGAAACACGCAATCTCGTACTTACGATAATGCATCTGCCGTTGTCATCGTCATCGCTGTCGTCGTCATCGTCATCATTATCATCATCGTCGTCATTGCTGTCGTCGTTAATGAAAACTCGAAGCTTATCTATCTACACGTGTGATTTTTCTTGTCAAGTCTACATTACTCACATTTCCTATAGCACTGTTACTTCATTCGTGTGGAATTTACGAGACTGAACTTAGGATGAATTCGATTATTCGCGCTATACTGATTAGTACCTTAAAGGCTGCTTTATATAAAGTTTCTTAACAATGAAATAATATATATTCTATTAATAATATTAATATCATTATTATTGGATATTTAATTGTTAAAAATATTCATGTATTTTTACATCTAACTTTGCTTTCATATGTAGTGGTCTAGTAGTTTTTAATGTGCACTAATCTAGTATATAATAAAATGAAGGAATTCGCTATCAAATTAATTTCATCAATCAATCTGTATTACCAAATATCTTTTTATGCAAATAGCTTAAATATATGTTGGACAATACAAGGCAACTTACATTGAAATATATTTTTGAACATAGATTTGGAGAGACTTGCTCAAATTCTCTTTTCTCTACTATACATAAGAGATACTAATCGATACGCGGCCCTCCCGATAGAAAGTCTACCGGTCGCACAACTCGCGAGTCGTTAGATCAACGAATTGGACGTGCAGATCGGATCTTTCCGAGAATGAGGTCTGTTCGGGAAGCGATACGATGGACGATACGTCGCGATCGGTATTTACGGTTCCGCGATGAAATCCCGCGGTGATATTGCTAGAACCATACGCGCGGAACCAGGAGCCTGTCGCTTTTGATCAGCGGAGCCGCCCGCGATCGAAATCTCTATACGCAGCCTCGAGCCGCGCGAGATACTTCATTCTACAAATTGCTCCGAAGCCGCTCGTGCTGTTTGTTTTCGCATACTGCCGGAGCAACCCGAGACAGCCGAGAGCTGTCCTGTACCCGAAACCCGATTGTAATCCCCTCGTGTAATTTCAATCAATCCCGCTACGTCGAATCGACCGTCGACCCCTCTCCCATTCCTCTCTTCTCTCGATAAATTCCCGACTATGCTCCTCGCGGTGTTGTCCTGTTACGAGATTGTCGGTTCTCAGCTGTACATGGAGGATTGTACATGGATCCTGACGAGTTCCAAGACAAAATACGCCAGGTACGTGCGACGTGAGGCACGGTGCCCCAGGTGTCAGATCGATCATACATCGGCCGATCATGCGGCGAAGCACCCCCGCTGCGTACGGGACAACTAACCCCGCAATCGGCAATCGGTTTCCCCCGCTTGAAAGAACACGCCCGTGTCCCTCCCTACTCTGACCATCGCATCAGTCCGCGGATTCCCGTCTGACACGTACATACTCACACACAGCCGATACCCCATGCTCGATATGTTACAATAAAAGTACTATCCTAGCGCCGACACGTGATGACTCTATCGGACGGAGTCTGGCTCTTTTCTGAGAATCACGCGTCTACACTTCTCGAGCATGATGCACCAGTCATCGTCGAGACGTCCTCGGCATGTTGCTTTCTTGCCTTGAGTCCCGCTACCCTCCTCCTCTTCCTCCTCCCCTCCCCTCCCCCTCATATCGTCGATCGAACGACTATTCGTAACTGGTGAACCAATGCTCGATCTCACTCTTCGTGGAGAATGACGATCCCCTCGAAGCACCTATGTTCTACGGCACTGTTGCCTTCGAGCGAGATCGAACTGGTACGAAATGGATCTGGCAGTTGAAGCCGTGGAGTTTCTCGGTTATTCCCTTTTTTCTTTTTTTTTTTTTTCTACTTATCGATAGTATCGAAAGCAATTCTCGCGCGTAGTTGTAGCGCGTCTTTCGGTCGATATCTTGGCGACGTCAGACGACGGTAATTTGAAGGAGATACGAGGCGTTCCGCAATTAGCTTCCTACATCGGAGGAAGATTTAATACATTAATTACAAAGGATAACTAATATTAGCAACTATAAGGATATTAGTCTCTAATGTCTGAGAAGATGCGTATACAATCAGAGTTCAATTGAAAATTTTTTATCATGTGAAATCATCGGTATTTAATCGGTATTTAACTAAATACTTAATTTCTTGTTCATTATTTCTATACAATAATTTCTATATAATAATTCTATAAAATAAAAGAGTTTCAATATACTCGTAAAAAGTCGTAAAGAATCAGTGACTAATTGAGACAAGATACCGTCCATAAAAATATTATCAAAATTTGATATTGCATGTTCACGTGCGAAATACATACATTAGTTAAAATGTTTAAAGTACACTTATTTAACTTATGATTTATTTAATAAATAATAAAAATAAATGACAACCAAAAATCAAATTATTATTAAACAACAATACGGCATTAAAGAATTTTTTTCTTTTTTTTTATTGAAAAATATTTCTTTTTTTTTATTGAATTATTAAAAATTCAAGCTCACGCGTTCGCGTATAAATTACGTCAAAATATTATCGATATAATGAGCTTTATGATAAACATTAATACTTTTCGTATCCATAAATTATCTCATTAGAAAATTACGATATATTTCATTATTCTTATTAAAAATGTTGAGCCAGTGAATGCAAGCTCCCATACCACATCCCTTATAAATCGCATCAATGCACTGTCGACGAAACGAATAATTTGACGCGGCAATCGCGTTATATCGGCGCGCGATCTAACGAGCGCGCAACGCGCTTGTCAGGCGAGCTTTTTTGTTAACCAGCACTCCGACGCAGAAACTTATACTTAAGTCCGGCTCGCGCATTTCGATCTCATGCAAATTAGATCCGGCGCGTATCGCGTTCCGTCCGAGCCTCGCTCGATCCCTGCCGAGCGTGACGCGGGCAGGAATCGAGCGATTTTGTCGATCGGAGATTCGTTCGCACGGCTCGAGCCAATAAAATTTTCACGCCGCAGCCGCCATTGCGATCGTCGCCGAGTTATCGGGAGAGGTGCATTCCTATCAGATATTTATTATCGTCTCGTATTCGATGCCGGTGTCGAGTACGGGACTTGTTCGCAACCGTGTCTCATCGACACTCTATCGACCTCGTATAGTTGCACGTGGCCGAGATTACAGGGTACGCGACCCCTGCACGAATTTCTCTCTTCAGCTTTTCTCTCTTCAAAAGATTATTTAAATTTGTCACGCGTAGTCGAAGATTTTCACCTTTTCCCTCGCGAAAATTATGCTGCCAGATGAATGCTTTGTTTCGAACATGCTACGTGATCCTAATTTCTGATTGACGCAAAATATGTACCTCCAAATTATTATTGTAATAAATAAGTATAACGTTGATATACATGTATTCGATATTTCACAAATTATATAGAACAGAATTTCATTCGATCAATATATTACTTTATACGTATACATATATTGAAACTGAACAAAACTGATTAGTATATGATGTTTGTTTTGCAACGTATTGTTATTCGTGAACATATATGCAATCATCTTATTGTCAATCGCGCAGGGATTCAAGTATAAACGCGAGTCGTTCCACAGCTTCGTATTAATCTTCGAAACGCGATCATGATAAGTAGTCGAGATGCCGAACACGTTTATTCCCTATGTACATTGCAATTAATAATTATCGGACTGATGATTAATGAGCTTCCAAGCTTAACGATTCATAAGCATATCGAAATGATTATTCATCGAAACAGATATCTCGCGTAATTTATTCACTTGATATAGGAATCGGAGCGAAGAAAATGAAACTTTTAAATTATTATTTCTCGCATAGGTAATAATTATTTGTGGTAAGACTTAGTTTCGATTACATCTCGCGTTGTATTTTACTTTTTCACTGGCTTCAGTGTAATTAAATATACTTTTAGTAACAGATCGTATTTATTGATATGATATATTGATTATTTTTATTTATTAATGTATATCACAATATGTGAACACATGCAATACCAAATTTTGATTATACTTTTATAGATGGTATATTGTCTTAATTAATCACTGATTCTTTACGATTTTTACGAATGGCATCGGAATAAAGTAATTGCTATTTACTGTTTGAGATTCATTCGTTTCACCTCGAAACATTACGAATGTCAGGCATGTCATACTTTCTCGTGTTATTTTTTAGTATAATAACGTGCGCGGTATAATAACGTGCGCATCTCATGCGATTAACAGCAGGAGTGCTACGCGAATATCGCATTCTAGTGATTAGTGTGCGCATGATGATTAGTAATTTCTGACAATTAGTGTTGCAATTAACCGTATTTTCGCGAGTGTTAGTGTCACAAAGAAAAAAAAGGAAGAGACCTGAGAGACATCAGACGACAACGAAGCAACCATAGAGTAAGTAATTTACTATTTATGTACAATCATTTATAATTACATTTTGTGCACGCAATTATTTTTTGAAATATTAATTATTTTGCATGCTATAATAATTTAAATTTTTTTATTTGTATTTTATTTTCAGCATAGTCTGTCATTACGTATCGTATCAATAAATAATACATATATTTTTTAAGTTTAGTTAACGGATCTGTGATAATTTCGGATGTCTAATCATAAGTTGCATGAGGAAATATTTATAAAAAAATGAAAGATTTATGAATACAAATAGATAAAATATTTCATAAATATATTATCTCAAAATGGATAAGCGAGTGTCAGAGCGCATAAATATGCAACACTTTTGTTTGCTTGTATCGGAAACTACGATGTCTTTAATTTTATTATACATATTTTTATTCATACAGAATTAATTAGAATTTCTTATTTTAATTAAGTTAATTAACTCGATCGCGTCATCTTTTAAAATGTTATAAACAAATCTTTAATGAATCAAGAGTGAAATAATTTGCAGCGTATGATTGGTCACGGAGATTGGCATCGTTGACATTTAATGGGACAAAGGATCGAAAGTTACGAACGAGATAACAGTTACGTGCACTCCTAATTGCCCATTCGGCGAATTAAAAAATGGGATAGACGGGTGATTCATTCTTTCCTTCCAATTGAAGCTCCCAATCAGAAGATAAACGGATGCTGAACTCATCGTGTTCTAATCACAATGTTATTCTGATGTATAAGCATTGTTGAACAACTCGGAATTAATATTTCCTCCGACTGTAGAAAATGTAAATTATATTTCCAATAACGTATCTTAACCTTAGCAATAAACATGAATGACAATATTCCATTTGCGGTTCAGTCTCCGTCACTGTAGCTGCAAAGTATAACCGCAGACCTCAGAAAAAATCATATATTTCTCTCAATATTATTAACCTATTTTAATGACTGTAATATTTCGATTACTGCTTATTGGAAGTAATTCTTTAAAAAGTCTATCAATAAGATTATATAATTTATATACCTACGGTATTGTAAAAAAAAACATAAATACATAAAGAAACCTAACGCAAAGTACCGAAACACTTATCCTAAAAGTAATAAAAATAACAAGCTACATGATCGCTTAACGATTACCGAGAAAGAGGACAAAACCAAGTTTTCCCAAGTCCATTCGCGTCGAACGACGTTCCAAGATTCTCATCTTTCGAGCTGGCCGGCGCGGGGGCGACGCGAGAGGATCTTTAATTCTCGCTGACCGGCGCCCATTTACTTTGCGGTCAGCACTTGCAATTGCAACGGGCCGCGCAAGTCGGTCTCTGATGCGTCCTGCGGTCGAACGTCATCACCGTAGCTCACGCGTCCTGACGCAGGATGCACCTACCCTGCGGGACCTTCTAATATTCGAAATTGCTCGTCCTGGCATGTTTATTTGACGTCGGGGCTGCCGTAGAGAAGTCGTCCGTCCTATCTCACCCCATCCTCCTCTCTTCACCCATCCCGTCTCGCTCTTTCTTCCCTTCTTCCAATTTGCCGGCTGACATTTCTCAAGTCCTTCTGTCGCACTCACGCTCGTCGTGGTGCCCCTTTTTTCGCCTCCTATGTATCCATCCCACGGCCTCCCCCTTTCTTTCTCTCCTTTCCGTCTCGTCTTGTCGCGGCGACGACGACGGCTTTCGTCGTCGGCTGAAACGCCAACTGAGAAAAACGTCGTAACGCGCTCGAACGAACGAGACCATATTGGCACCGGAGCTGGTACATTCTACGTCAACTATATCACGACTGCATCGTACTCATCGGACTCGCGACGTACTTCATTCAGTATATCAGCAGCTGCATCTTATTCATCTGATAAATGGAGAGAGAGATGCTCGATTTTAATGAAATATCAATATTTTTACATAATGAAAATGAAAAAACAATATCGCGCCATTTCATGAATTCTCTCTTATACCGATCATTGAGTGCATTCAGTATTACAATTCATTCGCCCACTAAATAGCCAAGTAGTAATTTAATATGACCGATTGAATCTGAAATTAAGAATCAATCACATTCGATTGCTAACTTAATCATTCAGTGAATGGTTGTAATAGGTACTGAATGTACCTATTACACTTACTGAAATTATGTTATTACTTTTCACTATTACATTTTCAGGATGTCAAGGATATGTTCATTAATTCGGCAAAAATATTGTATAAACATCTATATAAAAAAGAACCAAGTGAAGAGACTGATAAATATATTTTCAGGAAGTTCCTAAAGAATTCATCGATTTGCTCAATTATTTATAAGCGATATTGTACAGGGTTGCAACTACGTGATGCTAGATAAACTCCACATTCTATCCGCTAATTACTTGATCATCGTAAATGATTATCTACGAAAGGGAGAGTACCGTTAAACAATATCGTGGAAACGCTTCTGTCTACTGTTTAAATAAAGAACACCAAATACCAATTGTTTTTTTTCTTAAAAGTCAAGATAAAAAGGAAAAACGCTTATCTCAAGTAGCATTTATAGCGACGATGCTTTTTTTGAAAACACTTGAACGCTAATTAGAAAGGAATTTCTCGTAATAATATAAAATAAAAAAGAAAGTAAATTTTGAAAAAAAAATCTGCAAATAGCAACCTGAAACAAAGAACTATCTTTTACAATAAAAGACGTATAGCTACAGTACTTATGACACACTACAGACTCGCTTAGTTCTAATCTATTACTAACGGCTTATTGTAGAAAGCCCATTAAGTTTTACGTTAAAATGGATACAGTCGGACGTAGGACAATGCACTTACGTCGTGCGGAACGACAACCGCGGCCGCAAAAGCGCTTGTAATGCGGCGCATCCTTGCATTATGCATCGTGCGAACAACGGCGCGCGGCGCATCAATCTAAGACACATCCGCCGGCGATAAATCGGGTGATGTATACGGCAAAGGTACGATATTACGCGAGATGCGATATCGTCGAACAGATAATTAGCAGAAAGTGCGTTTTATAAAACCACCAACGTCAGCCCGCTAATTATAGGCTCCCGACTTTGCGCGCTGTCCGCTGTTTTCATGCAGATGAAGCAGCTTCTAGGAATAGACATGAAAGAGGAAAGTTATACCATACGATTCATTCTAGAGATCATTCTATCGGTGTAAAAATACGATTTATCGCCACGAACAATAGCACTCTTTTACACCGGAATACATACGCGATAATTGGGCGCAGTTAAGCCCTGACTGTTTTGAATCAGTTAAAGAGCAATTTATACATGATCATTACACGTTATTACTTGAGATAGCTACTTTATATAGTACAGAGTTAAAATTAAATTTCCTATTTACACCTTAATTAAAAAAATATTGTACAATGAAAAGAATTGAAAAAACTTTGACAGGATTATTCTTTTCTTTTGAATAAAAATCGATTTTACTTTCGAATAGGGAGAAGTTGAAAAGTATAGAGGAAATGATACGATAAGAAAATACATTATTATAAAATATTAAAGGAAACAAATGTTTATATTAGATATCTGCCATTTTTTAATTTAAATCGATGCCTGTTTCCGTGACCGCTGGTTAATCGGACCGCTAGTTAATGCGGTCGAGAACAATATCTTGCATAATACATTTTTAATTCTGGTAGACGCATTGAGCTACGTTCGATATCACTGGCGGATCTGTGACCGGATATCGCATAGTCACATCTTGGTCGTTAGGCTGCGCGCTTTTTTTGCAAGATACTATCCGATCCCTATCACTACAAATGAACGCCATTTGCTCGTGACTCGATGGCGTAGGGTGACGAATATATAAACCCAAATCAACCTTGTTGCGAGCGGGACTTC
>NW_017259334.1:1220200-1220665 GCF_001594045.1 Atta colombica | reverse complement strand
ATATATATATATATATGTTGTATAATGCTCGCATCGACGACGGAATCCTCGTAATTTCCCGAAAGTGCACGAGTTGCGAGAAGTTCCAGTTTGCGAGAGATTCGACTTCGCTTGTAATTCGCTTGACTATATTAATTACATGACAGAGTCACTCTACGGATATAGAGTCACTCCCGGAGATAATTTATTATCATACCATCATTACCAAATCTCATTGGAAATTTACTGTACCTTGGCACGGTAATTCAACTTTTGACTTTTATATCACAATACTTTTTAATTTTACATTAAGTTTGAGAAGCGAAATCTTTAAATGACTTTAAAGTTAAAGTAAGATTGATTCAAAAGCGCATAATTATAAATTGATTAGATAACGAAAAAATTAAGTTCTATTTGTTCTGTTTAATATCTTAATATTAAAAAATAATTACAAAGCTTGTATGCAATTGCTTTCTAAACTATTTA
>NW_017259334.1:1216732-1220100 GCF_001594045.1 Atta colombica | reverse complement strand
ATATATATATATAATATTATTAAGAAATGGCATGGTTGTTTTGTAAACAATATCTTTATATTGCGTTAATATAAATTTCTAACGATTCTAAATTCATTACCCAATCTTTTATCTTCCTTTCTATTGTATCTCGAGAGATAGTTTCAAAGAAGTAACAAAAAACCATGGATGTTCGAGATCAGATGTTCATACTTGCATTGGCAAGCAGCGAAGGTCCGTCAATTTGCGCTTATTAATTCGAATTATCGCTGCCAAGTGGGTGTCCAGTAGAGGATATTAAAACCTCTGACCTTTAGCAGGATGAATTATGCCGAAGTCTGTCACAGCTAAGGCGTTCCCGTATTTTGCGTCACATAAAAATGTTCAACAGGCTTGATGCTCCATAAAATCGAAATGTATCATTCTTATATCAATATTTTTCTTACAATCTTGTAATTTTTTTCCACTGCTTTTTTTTATATATACTGCTAATTTAATGAATTTTACATGAACGTGAAATTTTCAATACATTTATTTATTATCAATACACATTATATGTGCGTAAAAACTTAATGAAAAAATAGATATGAAGTAAGATAATCTGCCAGATTAATCGTATAGAATAGAGAAGAAGGGTTACTTTAAACACGAAGCAATTATGAATTATAATCTGCTTAAATAACCTTATTTCCTTTAGTCTCACTATAAAATTATAGTAAATGAATTTTTTGCATAAAAAGAATATAAAAATATAATACGATTTATATATAAAATAAATTATTTTTATAACCGTAGCAATTGCACTTAAAAAAATTGATTTCGCGTTTTTCATCAATAGAACAATTATAAGTAGTAATTAAAACAGAAATTATCATAATCTTTGCTCACTGCTCGCATATTTTAGTTAATAATCATGTAATTAATTTATCGAGTAGGTAATATTACGGTCACATGAAGTTTACTTGACGAAACTGTCATAATTTGCCGACACAATATATTCAGCAGCATTATATTTTCCATTTAAATTATGTTTAAAATTTCAAATCCGATATATTTCTCTCTAATAAATTTAAATAAATTATCCGCCCAAAAAACTGATTTGAAAAAAAACCGCTAGGTGTTTAACCATCGCCTCTCTTCCCTGAAAGCTAATAACATTTTCTCACAACTGAAATAGAGCAAACTTACCGTAACGACAGGCCACAAGTCGTCATTGTTTCCCCGAACCGAATCGAATTGTCGATTCGTCAGTCGAACTCTCGAAAATTAGAGCGCACCGATCAAGACTGTTAATATGGCGGTCACGCTGGAGACACTCATTGAAGCACCGTGTGACGTCACGACTGGCTGAAATGGAGCGGACGCAAAATCCACACACATCTTACCGTATTCCTCACGCAATGCAAGATCGCGATCGAACTCAACGTACACGAGGCCTGCGGAATTCGTTCGACAAGTTATTTCTCGGTGAATTGCACGAAATTCACGAAATCTTCGATAAATCCAACGAGTGAAGTGGCGACCTGACTCTACTGGCCATTATGCGTCTTCGATACTGAAAACGCGAAATCGATCCGCGGCTAAGATCATTCCGATTCTGCAACAAGTTCACAGCAGTGACAACAAGGCGCACTTACATCGCAATTTATCCTGTAAGTAATCAAGTTAAGTTAAGAGAAAGTCGAAATAACTGTATTTTAACATCATAAAAGTCAAAATGATGATTTCTTATTATAAAATTTGACTATTTATTGAGATGTGAAGAATCAAAATAAAGGCATTTTAATTTTTTTATTGACTTTTGTGTGTTCTGCCCATAATATTGTTTGGGAATGGACGATGTTTTTTTTCTTTATTAATTATATATATAATAATGAATATGTAAAATAGCGAAACATATAACTTGAGAAAGCGTACGTGAATTAATTGATTAACTCAACAAATAGGTAAAGTCGAGTATATTGAAAGTTCATAAAATAATTAGCTTGTAGTAATGAATATCTGTCATTCTTGCTTTTTATCACAATGTTGCGTGCTTAAATGAATTAGTCAAATCAACGACACTAATTACAACAAACAGACATCCATCTTGGTGTAGTTATTTCGGAAACACTTTCGCGCAAACACTTTCAATCCTTTCAACGAACCACGAATGCAATGAAATTTTGTCGGACAAAGCGGCGATCCGATCCATCGATATGTGTTTCATCAATAAAAGTATGAGATTTAAAGTGTTCCAATTGTTAGTCCTGTTACAAATTGAGAGCATTAGAATTCCTTTCATTAATCATTTAATACTTATATAATTAAGTAATGATAAAATGTAACCAAGATATACAGATCGAATATTTTCTAAATTTTACGTAACATTTTATACATACCGCGTGTGAATGTCGAAGTATTTGTTTCACAATCAGTTTTTCGTAGTTTAATAAATAATTGCGTAAATAAACACGAAATTATTTATTAATCTACAAATATTATTAAAAATTTCGCGACTTATTACTTAGTTGCAAAACAAAATTTATCTGTAATCTATGTAAAATCTTACGTAAAAAAAATATTCGATTTGTAGATATATGTTGAATACATTTTATCATTAACGATATTATAAGTGTGACATACGAATGTACATACACACAATATGTGTAAAAAGATTCTTTCTCAATATAAGCGACTGCAAAAGTGCTATTTTTACACCTTTTTTTTTATTTGAAAAAATGTAATGACATGGGAAAACAAGTTTAATTTCCATTCTTTTCATATCTTTTAAGAAACATACAGCCAGCGCCATCTACCTCAGAACGAGCGAAACGCTTATTCCTCGGGCGTCGTTCTTATCGACATTGCGGACTCGGCCGGAAGCTCATAAACGTATACATTGTCGGCTGCGATGATAATAATAATAATAATAATGACGACAACGCGCGACGAGACGGATGCGAAACGCGTTGCAATCTCCGCCCCAGGAACGCCCTCTAGTAGGCTATTGGCCCGATATCCCTAGCCCGGAAAAAGGCTGCCATGGCCGGCGCGACTGGGCGAACGCGCCAATCGGAGCTCGCCCCCGGCAAAACAAAAGGCACGCACATCACCGTTCTCTCTCACCCTTTCTCGCCTCGAGAGCGAGCTCTCTTCGCGAGAACTGAACAAATGAATGCCGCGCGCGCGGGGCGAGATGCGAGATCCCCCAGGGGTGTCGCGCACCCGGTAAAGGAGGATCGCTCGGGAATCGGGATTCCGGCGACCGCAGAACGTAGGATGGAGGTGGGAGAGGGATGAGGTTCCCGAGTTTTTGATGTATTAAAACGCGGGCTCTACGTGACACCGAATGTTAAGTAGACCTTCGCACCGGCTTCGAATCGTGAGTGGCCTCTCTCTCTCTCTCT
>NW_017259334.1:1208052-1216632 GCF_001594045.1 Atta colombica | reverse complement strand
CTCTCTCTCTCTCTCTCTCTCTCTCTCTCTCTCTCTCTCTCTCTCTCTCTCTCTCTCTTCCTCTTTTCCCTACCTATCTTATCTCGGAGATTGGTCTCATTTCTCTTTCTCTACATGTATATAGTCATTTCTTTATTATCATCATCATCATCATCGCCCGCCTACTTGAATACGGCCGTTATTACCACGCCGTTGTGCTCGATAAATTAGACAGCCCGCTTGAGTGTGACCTGATCGCAGCAAGCGATAAGATTTCGATCTACTTAAACGTACCCGTCTATGTCTAGTACACTTCATGCTTCACCGAGATATCGCCAGGCACCCAAGATATCTCGCTCTTAGCCAGCTGCCGGGAGATTGCGTAAGTGTAGAGTACTAGATACTATAAGCGCATGCAAATTGGCATCGACGTGTCTCACTGGCTGCTGCGTTGATCGTACGAGTAAGTATGTGTTTAACAGCATGCTTATCTCGTGCAACATTCTTCGCGATGCAATAAATCTATTATTTCTTTAAAAAAAAAACTGCACAATAATTTCAACAGACATTATAATAATTAAAACCTAATCTAACTTTACTTCCTATCTCTCTTTACTACACAATTTTTGTAAGCCTCCAAATGAAATTTGAAAAACAATATTATGTCTCAAATTTTCTTTAGATCTATAATTTATATGAGAAAGATATTGATTTATTCGGAATGAATTCCGATCCGAATTATTTCCTAAGTTTTATTGTTTTATAAAGAAACTAATATAATTGCGAATTCATTCCAAATAATTCCATAACACGTGTCCAGAATCTTATTTATAACATGTAAAATTAAAAATATTTTTGTAAAAAAGTGTTTTTGTTCAAATGTTTTTTTTTACACTTTAGGTGTAATCAATATATACAAAATGAACGTTAATATATAGAAGAGTATATATAACATATATGCTCTTTGTATATGTATGTAATGTTACAATGGCTTGTTTTTTACAGGTGAGAATATATTAAAATATGCACATATATCGGAATGCACGGCATATTAAATTATAAGTAGAATTTTATTCTGAAATCTGACATGAATTATGGATCTTTCAAAGCGAGCTTTACGCTACGACGAAAGGCAAGTAATTTTCTACTTAAGTCACCTCGCGCAAGAGAGCCAGACATGACAGATATATTAACGCGCGGTTAAAATACGTTTTTATACGGTGTCTATACACCATCTCCTAAGATCCTAGACTTTTACCGGAACAGCGCTTTTTACTGGTGCGTCTGCCAGTTTCTTCATAATCATCGCGTTATTGTTTGTTGTTTGTAGTTTCTCTCTCATTTAAAAAGCCGATAATCGCTCTTTTCCTCTAGACCTATAATTTGCAACTCGATTGGGCGCCGGCGTGAGTCAATTAGAGATGAACAGGCCCCGCGAACCGTAGCATTGAAATGGAGCGACATTTGTAGTCCCTATACACTTCATTTTCGGAGAGCAGTTTAAAAGCGCTCGTCACGTCCGGTCCGTATTCTCCCATTTTCCGATTCCGTAGTCTCGGTGACAGTGCGAGAAAAAGGCGCCTATAAGTATCGAGGCGGTAGGTATCGACCACAAAAGCCTTTGAACAAAAGATTTTGTGAATGTTTCTTTCTTTTTTGTTATTTTTATGTGATTTGCGGTCAATTTTACTGGAATTTTAACGTAATAATTTATGGAGTCTCTGATGACGAAGGCACAGAATTCGTCTGATTTATTTAAAGAATTATTTAAACCAAAGATATCAAAAAGACGTTAATCAAATATCTATATGAATACCCTATAATTTTGTTTTATTTCATTACAGTTATTTATTTTATTTATTTTATTACATTTTTTTACAGTTAATTATAGTTCAGAATGATATCCAAATTATTTCATCATATTAATAATTATTTATTTGATGGGAATTGTTGCGATCGGCAAATATTTTTTTATTACATAGAAATTAGCTATTATTATATGAGATCACGTATCTATTAAACATTACATGGTTATTTATGATTCCCAGTGGTCTAGTAAATCTAACTTTATTTACGATTCCCAGTGGGGTGTCAAACTTATCGTAAAGAATTCTAAAACGCTTGCATTATTAGGAAAAGCAAAAACATCGCCAGATTTATTTCCTTATTGAACCTTCTTTAACGAACAGGAATAGAAAAAGAAATAAGATCCCCCTCAACGATTCTGTACAAACTTGGTCTCACTGGCATAAAATCGGCAAATTCATTCAATAGAAAAATTTTTAGAAACGGATCCGGTGGATTAGTCCAAAGTTTAAGTAGGTGTTTTCATAGGATCGTATTTTCTTTACTAACCAATGTCATTCTGAGCGTTCGACATTCACTCAGGTATATATACGCGACAAATCTCTACCAGATTACCGTCTCATGGATCGTTTAAGTCAAGCTTGACCCTGTTCGAATAGCTTTCTTGGCTTGTGAATGAAAGATTCGTATTTCTTTCCTTTTCCTTTTTAAATCACACACTTTCTCGCGAAATCCGTATGCAGAACAGTCGTCCGATAAAATGCGACAGGATAAACGTAAGGACGCGGGATGCGAAAATCAATTTGATAGACGAGCGTACGCGTGCCAAATTACCTCTACGTGATGTCGGGCCGTTTCGCCATTTTCGCCATTACATTAACGAAGAGACGCGTCGCGCCGCACCGGCTCGACTTCCCGTGCCATACCGCAATGGTTACAGCCGTATCGTAATGTTCACCGTTGGCGACGAACAATGGGTAACATCACGATCCCAGGCACGTCTCGATCCTACGGCTCTCGTATCCGGGAGGCAGCCACCACGGGGCGTCGCGCGTTAATTAAGGTCCCGCGCGGAAGACGGCCATTTTCCGAATTTGCACCATCCCCGTCCAGTGAATTAACGAATGAAAATTCGGATGGATCTCGGTAAACTCCATCCGAAAAGTCCGAGCAATGAAATATCGCTGCAGGCTGCTAATGAGTCTCTCTCTCTCTCTCTCTCTCTCTCTCTCTCTCTCTCTCTCTCTCTCTCTCTCTCTCTCTCTCGATTCGAAAAACGCCAGAGGCAAATAGATTGATAGAAATATTACTTCTGTTGGAAGACAACGAATAAGATTTCGGCTAAAATAACATCCGTTGTTGCGTATTCCTGATTTTTATAGCATGAAGATTGAGAGACTTATATTTGGGGACTATTAGCATTATTGTGTCATCCTATCCTTGTTTTACGTCTAATTAACAATATACAGATAAAAAGGACACAAATAGGGTTAATAGCATCTTCCCAAATGTATCTTGAGTATTTTAAAATTTCTCCAATCGCGTTTAATGGTCATATTCAGCAGAACGCTTATTTTAATAACTGTCGAAAGTTTTCTTTGCGCTGGATTATACTTTTAGATGTAGAAGAATAGCACCTATCACAGCGATGAAAACTCTCAACTATAATTGCAAAATACAAGCATTCTGTTAAATCTGTGCGATATCAGTGACGCGAGAAAACGCAGTGATTTTGAGACTTTTGGACAGCGACTATTGGACTTTATCCCGACGCATCCAGCTGATTATTCGTTCAATTACGCAACCTCGGTATTCAGACACCCCTCCTCGCGGTTGGCTGGCTTATGTGCTCACCCAGCTTCATTAAAAGTATGGCTCGAGGTTTCGGGTCTGGATAGAAACACGCCGATTGATTTTTTTTTTCGCGCTCGATATAATCCTTGTCGGTGCGAGGCAGTAATCCGGGCCGCTGTCACCCGCCCGTAGACCCTGGAACTCCATCCGACGGATGAGACGGATTATAGCTCGTACCAAATTAACCTTTGTCTCCTCTCTCACACAGGACTCTGTCCTTCTTCTCCACCGCCCTTTCCACCCTCTCGGCTTGCGGTCATCTCTCTGCTCCATTCTCTCTCCAGTTGTCTCGGCTTTACACGAGAACTCACTCAATCCAAGCGCGATAACGCGAACCTGGAGAAGTGCGCGTTTGGTGACACAACACAACAGGTGTCCACAGAGTATTCCGATACGGATCTATAGATCCTCCGGTTTTACCGGAGAACATGCCCGGTCGAGTCCATTTGCGACCGTGGCTGATCCTCCCGTTTCGCCACTTCGTTTTGCTGTAGATCCTCTTTACGCTTCTATGAAAAGGGATTAGGCGCGAATCAACGCGCGTGTTATAACGAATCAATTACTGCGCGATCGGTCTCCTCGACGATTGTCTGTATCCAGTGCAAAGAAACAACGTTTTCCAATCTTGCACGTTGCGTTATGTAGTACGCAAATGTTATTTAATGTAATGTAAAGAAGAAATACTTAAGGATCTTAAATTATCGATTTATAATATATTTGTATTAATATATATGGCGTTATTGTTTATTTAAAAAAAATCAATTTTGTATATAAAAAGTCAGCATAAAAAGTTTGCATCTATATTGACAAGGCGATACAATTAAAAATAAGACAAGATAAAAAGATACGCATTATTTTTTTTACAAATACTGAATCGCACATTAAGGGGATGGAACTCTTTCTTGAAAAAAAAACAATTTCTTCTTTTTATCTATATTTCACATATTTAAAACTTATTATCGGATGGAAATACTTGATTGTGTTCTCTTGTAAGTATAATTGTAAATGTAATATGAAGCAATACAAAGTCTATATTTACAAAGAATCACATTATATCGAAAGCAGGTCTTATAACAAAATCAAGAGTGAACAAGAATGAAAGAAAACTATATTCGTCCACCGATCATTCTCCACTTACAAAATGGCGTTTCCATCGCCGAAGGGTGGGACGGGAGTGTACATTCCAACCCCTCGTGCCAACCCCTGAACGATCCGAAGGGTAGCGAGCACGTAACGTTATGTAATCGTATACATGCCTAAGATTCTGGAGGGCTGGAAGGGAATCGGGCTTTGTCACCCAGCCATGTGTCCCTAATGCGACTCCCGTGGGGGGTCATTTCTATTCTATTTCCCTTTCATAGGGTGTGTCGATCGAACGACCCTCCGTGGTTCCATCCCTCTTCTCTCCGCGTGCCGCCCTTATCGCTTATGGTAAACGCATCACGGAGACTCCCGTAAGGGTGCTCTCTGCAGATTGACGTAAAATCAATGAACGAAGTCAATGGGCCCCTCGTCCCGTTTATACAGGGTGCATGGAAGAGTATTATACGAGTTGTAGCACCTCGTTCAGCTGTGGATAACGCGCCTGTTAATCACGTGCAGAAGCAACTCGAGCCGGCTCATAGAAGTTGCGAAACTGTTGTTCCATTTTGTCGAACGCTAGAAAGCGCGTTGACACACACAGGCAGTTTCTTGATTAACTAATTTTACATAACGAGACTAACTCTATCCTTTTTCAAATCAACATTCTGACTATAATGTTCAGAAAGAGAGAAAGAGAGAAAATTAAGCTAATGATAACTGACGTACTTTGATTCATTTGGTTAGTCTATACAGACTCTCGGAAGTCTGGAAAGTAATTCAATAAGAAATGACAAAATTTACGCAATGCGATTGCGAGACTAAGTGCTCCATAAACTTTTTGATATTTCTCTCTCTCTCTCTCTCTCTCTCTCTCTCTCTCTCTCTCTCTCTCTCTTTCTCTCTCTCTCGATTTGTAAAAAAAAAGTGCATCTGCAGCTTTCGTCACTACAAAATATTTACATCTAAAATTGAATGACATTTACGAATGCAAAGAAGTGATAATAAATATTATTACACAATGAGCTAGACTTTGAAAAAAATTAATGCGTTTCGATTTGTGTTTAAGATGGTAGTTACGGTAAGAGTTTTATTATCGCGAAAGAGCAAAGACAACAGTCCTAATAACTGCGTTATGAAGAAACAATTCTTCGATTACCGGCTGCGAGGCGTAATTCGTCGTAATTAACCGCAATAACGGGAAGCGATTGTATCCACGTTGAACGACGGTAAATCGCAGAGGAGACGAGATGCGTACATATTCGCACGACGACGAAGGCTTTCAATTCTCGATGACGTCTTAGGTCCAAATTGAACCGTCAATTTGGAGAGTCACGCTTGCGGACCATGGGAAAAAAAGCTGGTCCATAGACTAATTTCCGCGGCCGGTTTATTTATATCTACCATACGTGTAATCGACACTCGGCTACCGTGCGACGTAGGAGAATACGTGGTTAAGCTCTCGCGGATCCCGGGGCTCGTAAAGTGGAAGAGTCATCGTCGCTAACGAGACACCGGACACTCGAGGGCCGCCATTGACGTCCTCTTTCGAGGATACCTAGTCCCCCGCGACAGATAGTATCGCCGCTTGGCTGTTAAGATTCTCGTTCCGAATACCCGCTATACAACAAATGTATACATATATATATGTATATATACGCACACACGCACGTACGCACGCGCACGCACGCGCGCACACACACACACACACACACACACACACACACACACACACACACACATATATATTATATATGTGTGTGTGTGTGTGTGTGTGTGTGTGTGTGTGTGTGTGTGTGTGTGTGTGTGTGTGTGTGTGTGTATATATATATATATATATACTTCTCGCGATCGTTGCCATTAAATCACGCGAGCCTCTTTGAAGCCCTCTACGGATCGTCTTTGGTGAGCTGACGTATCGGTGAATGCCTTGACGTTCGATGTCAGCGCGATGGGGCCTGAATTTATATAGCGAGAGTTATTTAGGTCGCGATAATTGTGACGTCAGCTGTTGGCAGGCGTTACGATACGATTTTGTATGAATGTAGAATACGCGTCTTTCATGTGCCACCTGCGAGAAACGCGCACAAACTTAATGTCCATTCATCTTTCTATTTAAGAAAACATACGTTATAGAGTTTAGCGGGTGAGATAATAGTACGACAGCACATTACCAAGTATAGACCGATCCCTGAATGAGCTGACTTTGAAAAGCGAATATATTTAGCGAAATTTAATCTCAATTATATGTTATACTTATGGTGTTGCAACCATCATTCATTCGATCATTTATTCGGCTGTCCCGTCAAATTCTTTAGTATTCATGTCATGCAGTAATTTCTCATAGAATTGAAAATCACAGATTTAACGTTGCCCATGTCCGTGAGAACTTTGCTTCTTGATGCGCGATATATGTAGGTATAATGTATACGTGAAACATTTCTAAATAATAGATGTTTACTCTTCAGAATGGAACCTCTTCGAGCAGTTACGATTGCGGAAACGACACGAGACGATATCTTTCTCTCTCTAGAATCGGCACCTCCGGAGATCAACATTCCGCGCGAGTTAACCGGGAGTTTTCCGCGGAAACGAAATAAAAATGACGGCGAAACGGTCTCTTCCGAACAGGTAATTCTCGACATTTCGTTCCCCCTTGTTGCCCGCCGCACATCTTTTCTCCTTTCCCCCCCGCGGCCGCGCGAGCGTGCGAGCGAACAGCGACAACGGTGAACGGGGCACCCTCTCGCCCACTACTCCCCCTTGGACGCGAGCAACCAAGCTCTCGGGGGTTGAACAACTGGCTGTCGAACGGATTGCTTTTTGTTCCGCGCCTCCGTACCCCGTCCTTTGTTTCCGCGAGTCGCCGCGCCGCGAGGAAATGACAAACAAATGAGCGCCGTTGTATATAACGGCAACGACTGCTGGCCGCCCCCGCGTCGCCATGGCGATGCGACGTGACGATCGACGTTTTTAACTCGTCGTCGTCGCCGCCGCCGTCGGATACGTCGGTCTCTTGGTGCGCGCGATCGACATGTAATATGCGACGAACCGAACGATACACGAGAGAGAAGTCGTTTTTTGTCTCGTTAAGTAGTCTTTATACGCAACTTCTCGTACAATTGATTAATTTCAATCGAGCAAAGTTTTTTCGGATATAAAAGTCTGAGAAAAATTAATTATTCTTAAGAAATTAAAGTTCGATTTTTCTATGATTTATAAATGCGATGAAATTTTTTTATCAATAGATAGAATAATAACTTTTCAGAATAATAAATTGCATTTTACGCGCATAAATTTTTTAACAGATAAATGATGGAATATATTGAAAAAATGTCTGAAGTAATTTCCGCATTACAACCAGTTAAATCGTCTTCATTTCATTAGTTACAGAACTGGCACCAAGACTTGGAAGAAACATCAGTACGCTTCAGTGTTCTTACGTTAAAAAAAATATAACAAAAATATAACGTTTATCTCGACAAATTGATTAATTTTTTAAAATAAGGCTCCTAAATGAAACTATGTGAATAAATTTTTAATTCGCGAGATTCTGATGTGAAAAACAGCGTTAATATAATATTTTAATAAGATAAAAAAATTCTAGTTTTTTCCACCAGCATCTTCTCTCTGCTACATGCATTGTCATAATAATTAATTAATATGAAAATGATATAAAATAAGGAATATAAATTAATTACAAAAAATATATCAAATAAAATATTAGCCAAATCCATTTCATTTAAAATCAATTCAGACTTTAATTTATACGGACATCTCGTGGTATAAAAATTAAAATGAATGCGAATCTGTGTTCGCTCGCGTCGTTCTCTTTGAAAGCAGGAATTTTCGCCGTACATT
>NW_017259334.1:1195703-1207952 GCF_001594045.1 Atta colombica | reverse complement strand
ATATATGGCGGGGGTTACGTCGCTCGACCACGGGGGTCGATCGCGTGTGTGCCATTCAAAGTCGATGAAGAGGTGAGCCGTTTTCGCCGGGTGGACCTCGTAACTATCGATTGTGCTTCAAAGTCGATTGTGTCCCCATTATGTACGCAAGAGGGGGAGAAAGAAGACGCGGGGTAAGAGCGAGCGGGGGAGGGACGACTGTGCTCCGGACCCCGATGGAGCGGAGGAAGGAAGAGAGATAAGAGAGGGAGAGAAAGAGAGACAGGGACACCTCTAAAGTACGGGCCGTCCAATTGACTCCGCCATATTGAGTTTGGTTCTATGGGCTCTCGAGCACACGGGCTCTTGGAATTGAGACACGAAGGTCCGTCGTTCGTAGCTAGAAGGAGCTTCCAGCTTCAGTAACTTCGTTACGAGGTTTCTACGTGAGCAAAATCCAAGCCCGAAAGGGTGTATCACCCAACAGCTTCCGCCTTCGGATGCTACATAGAAACCAACAGCGTCGATACGGCTAATTAATTGTACACCATTACGTCCTTGGAAATATATTAGCGGAAGAATTAATTACGCGAGAAGAGTGGAAAACCCTTGTCAGAAAACCGAAGGGAGAACTAACTGTGTTTGTATCTAACTTCAACAAACAGCTGTTTGGTTGTAAGAGCGACATTAATATGATACGATACGATATGACGTAATATAACAATGTCTTGAAAAATGAAATACTTGCTTTAACTTGTTCACTTTATAATTAATTAATAACATTAATTATATAAATTATAATTATATAAATTATAATTATTAAATATATTTGGTTTCGATTTACTATTTAGTATATAGTTTGGTATATATTTGCTTCTAGATGCAAATTTCGTAAAATGAAAAGCGAATGAAAAGCTTACATATTACATTATCACGCGCGACAATCGTATCCCTTTCTCGCAATATCTTATTCTTAGTGCAAAAGCAGGAACAGAATTACGAAATATATTTAGCGCTCCCGAGCCTGCTCCCAAAGGGCAGCAAGACCCTCGTAAGCCTCCAGCCGCGATATGTATCAAATTATCCTTATAATAGAAAATGGCGGCAACTTTACACCTACCAGGTGTCGTGCTACGAGGCGCCGAGAAACGGTGCTCGCCATGAGAATAGCACAGTGAATTATAATGCGTCTTCGCCGCGCACAATAATGCTGCCACAATACTCGTTTTTAACGACAATAGGTGTTGCTTTAATGGGAGTCCGATTGCAACGGGTTCCTGCTGAAACCACCTTCACCACACGATTTTCCCGTGCGTGTAAACAGCAACTGTGATCTCTTTCTTCTTCTGTCTCTTTCTCGAACAGATCTTCCGGATGGAAAAAAAAGATACAGCTCGTCGTATGCTTGCAACGTCAAGATTCTGAAACACGAAACGGCCAAGTAGCAGAATATTTTCAAAGAACGTTGGACGTTTTACTCGTCAGAAAACTCTGTCTATCGATTGCCAAATGTAAAACGTAACTCGGTAGAAAAACTTGAGTAAATCTCGCCCAGATCATGTAAAAGGCGATTCATGAAAGAGATGCTATCAGTATATTTAGAAAACGTAATAATAAATAATTTTAATTTTTTGCAAAGAGCAAGAGTTAATCGAGTCACACATTGTTTCGTTGTAATTGGCACGATATAAAGTAAAGTTTGAATTATTAAATTGTAGTTTCCATCACCAGTGTCAATTGCTAAAAAGATAATTTTTCTTTTGCTTTTATGATAGGCTATATATGAAGGAAGGAATATTATTTCCATATATATCAAAATACGACGTCTCCTTCTATAAATTAAATGCAACGGCAAGGCACAGCGAGTTTCTGTATTGTTCATGTTTATTCGATCGAGGCGAAAGGTGAGAAGTAATAACACGCGCGAATGAAAGATCGATCGTTAGGCTCGCTTGCTTGTGCCAAAATGAACTTGCGCTTTAAGGAAGTGCGCCGGGTCGCAAATCAAAATGCATTCGCTACCGGAAGGACACTTCAGCGACTGAAGGGTCCTTTGCTATTACTGTGAAGGATTTCGCAGTGCTTGACGAATCACTCACTAATTGCGTTCGTGACATGGCCCAGAACTAACAAACGATTCCTTCGCTTACGAATACAATAATGCCTTTTTTTGCCGCCGTGCATTTTATCGATACGCGAACAGAATCGACGCAATACCATGTGTATATTATAAAGAAATATGTATATATAAAGAAAAATAACATACGCCGATCCGATGCGATATATAATTTGATTACATCTTTTCAAAAATTTTATCTAATTAGAATTATGGAATTGTTGCTAATTGTTCCCAAATACGCACAGTATGTGACAATTGATATTAAATGTATTGTCCAATAGAGCCAATAAATCTTAAAATTAGGAATAAATTGTGGAAAAAAATTCATCTTCTAATAATGTTGACATTTGTTAAGTTGGCAAATACATCGTATAGATAATATAAATTTAATCGTAATGTTAATACAGATATATTTACAGACAGGATGCATACAAACGAAATGATTGTTTAATAGAATTTACAGTCAAAGCTGCTTCCAATAAATTCTCCGCTTTCTCTCACTCTCTCTCTTTCTCTCTCTAGCTATTATTCTCTATTGTCCTAATGGTGGATATAATCATAAGGCTCTTCTCCCAGAGTCTCATTACGAATCAAGGGCCCCTTAATGGCTCCTATGAAACTCATTGGCCATTTAACGCCGAGAACACGCCGTGATTCACTGGGTGATTGACAGTTTCGAAAGCGAATTTTCGCTTTAACTATTTTGCCTTACATAATATTCGTTGATGACATTTTTTATTTTATACTGTTACATAAAATAATTTTATGTAACATACAGTAATGGTCCTACAAATTATAATAAATGATCTAAATCCTACTTTTTAAAATCTTTGAATAATTAAAATGATCAAGTTATCGAAAATAAAAAAATTGTAATATTGTAATGCTAGCATTGTCTGTTATTACATTAATATAGATCTTAGACATGTACATAAGTATATTGTAATTAATATTATACATCTAATAAATAAATTGTCGAAATATTGATAGAATTTTTCTATATTATTAATTTTTCTGAATATTCCAAATATTTATCGTGTGTCCGGATAGATTTAAAAAACGAAATGACAGAAAATGTAGCGTTATTAAAGTGACATCATAGACGTGATACACGCGTAAGTTTTAACAATGGCAGTCTCTCCATACTTGCATACGTACGGCCGACACCCTTTACACGTTCCCCTTGCGGAAACGCGACGTCTCCATGGTTACAACATTGAAACCCCGCTGGGGGATGACAAAATGGAGAGGCGCAATACTCGGCCCGACAAAAGCGAAGTAGAATCGAAGAACGCCATCGACTACGTGTACCCGTATTTGAAAGGTCGATTTCTATATACAAAGTGCTCCACGTAGTCGCACTTCTGATAATGTGCACTCGCTGATAATTAAAATCGCTCTATGGTAGAGAGCGGTATAGCACTTTAACGAATCAATTCTAGAAGTCGACTTTTTCCATGTAGATATCAATCTCTAATGGCGCCGATCGGTATTTTTTTTTATCTACATAAGAGTATATCATGTACTAACTTTAATAATTCGGATATATAAATAAATAATGGCGTATTCTTTGTAATACACAATTCAAAAAATTAAATTTTTCAGAAAAAAGGAAAACTATTTTTCCACTTAATAGAAAATTATCAAGTAATCAAAAATCATTGATAAAAAGAATGTATTCTTAGAAACATGATTAAATGTTTCATCATTTTTTTTTTATCATTCTTTTCGAATTATGATTTTGTTTTAATACTCTATAAAATTATAACAAATTCAGAATAATTTATGAAAAGTGACAATTTGAAATATCACCAATGATTTTATTTATCTTAATCAGCTAAAATGACTAAAGACAAATAATGTACTTCATTCAGAGATATCTTCTTTGCAAGCTTGATGTATTTTCTGATGAAACTCGAAAAAATTAGATGAGAAATATATTTTTGCGATGCGCAATCATATCTCGTATTGTCGCGAGCCAGGTGAAGATCGCAGTGTGATTCACACGCAGCGGTCTACCGATGGTACCCGCATTGACACTATCTGTCATCGGAGACGCTTCGAATCAGGCACGAAATGCGGAACGTCACGTTTTCAACGTCCACCCCAACCGGAACAATCCGAACGATTCTATCTGCGCGTTTTGACGATACGGTCATCCTTTGACAATTGAGAAAAAAAAAAGAGAGAGAAATATATCATAAAAATATCCTGTTTTTCTTTCTCTGTACTTTCTATTGAAAGTACAGTGCATTGTACCATTGTAATCATTTAACTCTTTTTTTATTTATAATTTATATCAAATTATATTATGTGTTTGATATTCTATACATGTAAATATGTATTTTGCTAAATTTCGCCATATACGTTATCTATCTCATTTGCTACAACAACCTCACAACTAAAAAAAAACAAAGTTTTTTAGAAAATAAATTTGAATATTTTGAATCATTAAAAAATTGTAATATTAATTTTAAAATGCAATTTGATGTAACTAATTCTAGAAGAATAAAATATGTTCTCTTTTAAGTATATATTTTTTTCTTTCTTTTATATCTCCGCTTTTTTGCAAACAACATAGAAATGAAAGTTTTACGTCGTTGTTGTAGCAAACAGACCATATATGTATAACAAACCATATAAAATTACACAAAAACACGATCTGCTTAAAAAAAAGACATCTTAGCAAGGAATGTTCGGTTGCACCAATGTTACTTTGATTTTAAGCGAAAACTCTCTTAACTTAAAATTCTCTCTACCTCGTTTTAAAATCGAAAAGAGAGAAACAAAGAGAGTTTTAAGCCTCGCTTAAAATTAAAATAACGTTGGTTCAACTGGAGGTTAAAAGATAAATAGTCCATTATTAGTCATTAATTTCTTTCATCTTCCAAAAAACGCTGACGCGATAATTCGAGCTTATATCGTTAAACACGATTAATAGCATGATTGTTATATCCATAATGCATTGTCTGAAGCGTTGTCTGAAATACGACGAGCTGTCTAAAAGATGGCGATGAAAGTAGAACCCCTAGGTAGCTGATAAACAAAGAGGGATCGCCGGAGAAAATAGTTGCCCGTAGTATAGGAGCGTCTAATCCCGGATGAGAGAGACAACGGCGGATGTGCGACGGCGATGACGAGGAGGTGGAAGCGGGAGGCGGCGCAGACACATCTCTCGGATTACGTCTTAACAAGCTCCACGACGTTCATTTGTCTTATCCGCTGCCGCTAATGCGACGCGCAGCTGTTGAAATGATTAATTCGGCGCGAGGACGTCCTCATTCCTTTCCGTTCTGCTCCGCTCCGCTCCGATCCATTCTGCTGCATGTTGCACCGCCCGCGAGAATCCCGCGTTCGACGTTTTGTTTTGTCGAAGACGTGTCGCGGTTAATCAGCGCATTGCGGTTAATTACCGTTGCTGCGAAATACAAAGCCTGAACGAATAGCATCTCGTTCAGCACGTATAAACATAATTCGGAGAGTGAGAACGAAGGGAAGAGAGGAAGAGAGGAAAACGAGGTTGAAGATCTTAATAGAGTTTAAATGCTAACTGGAAACGCGGCTCTGTCGTGTATAAAATCTTCTCGATAATCTACGTTAGGGAGCGTCGATGGAGAATTGTTCCTACATTCATTATATTATTATTACACAATCCTCAAATATCAAAGTGATTAAGAAAAAATAGAAACAAGGAACTTAGTAAAAAAAGAGAGAGGGAGAGAGACAATGATAGGGAAGGTAATTAGGATAGGATAACATAAACAGATAAATGATAGAAAAAAAGCGATAATGTATTTACATATAAAAAGAATTGTATGTACTGGATATTATGGCTGTGGTAATATATTTAAGACATAAATATATGTATAGAATGCAAGAAACAATTAATTTTACGTCGAAAAGCATGTGAGAGAGGCATGGATGGATTAGTGAGACAGAAACAATATTTGTAAACTAAATCCACGTTAATCGATGATACGCTTCAAAAAAAAACGAAGACATTCTGGCATGTGTTTCGAAAATATTAAGACATTACATAGGAAAACACAGTTCAAAAAGCAAATAAACATTTTATTTATTTACTTCGTTAATTACCTTACATTTACGACTGTGATTGGCTGAGTCGCTTACTGTTTACGTCTTACTGATTATTTCTTTTATATTCCACTAGCTTAATCGATTCAATTTTAATCTTAAACGTTCGCAATGTTCGATAGCAATCACATAAACGTGAATGGATTCAAAGCGCGAGTGTATCCTACCACACGATCGCTCATTCGTGGGAGAAACCCTACGTTTACACCACGTTCGCACTCTGTCCAAACAGCCAGACAGAGACGCGAGCGCGCGCGATCTGATTGAATTAATTTTCAATTTGTGAGGGCCACCTGTCGTCGACAGCAACGACGAGTGACGACGTGCGGATCGTCGATCGCGTCTGCCGTTCGATGACTAATCCGCGAGAATGAGACCCAGCACACCGTGACTCCTAGTAATCCTAGCACCCGCTGCGCGGGTGCCTCCGGTTACGATCGCAATGAAAACGGACAAAGAAGCAGAGCGGTGCAACAATTGCGCTTCGTCGCGCGGATATAGAGTTACAGGCGGGCGCGAGCGGAGAAAATGAGCGGCGCATATTAAGCTGGTCACGGCAAAATGGCCGACGTGGACGGAGGGATAAAAAAAAAAGAAAATGGGGACTCATTCGTCTCTCTTTCTCTCGCATCGAGCATCGAACGAAACACTCGACGCTTCCATACATAAATACACGTACACGCAAACGCACGTCGCCGCCGTCGCCGGTCGCGTCGACGTGACGCGGGACGCGGGTCGAAATTCCGCCGCGCCGGCGACGCATGCGTCACGCACGCCGATCGAAAGCCCCGCCCGGCGACAGTCTTTGTTTAATCCATGTGATATCTACGCCCACGATAGCAGTGGCGTACTTGGAGATCCTATTCTATAAATCTCGCGAGAGAGTGCCTATTAAAACATTGTTTTAAGTGATATATATAGTTAACTATAGAGAATATCAGAGTAATTATTTCAAATTGTGTGTTATAAATTCTTTGGCATAGATATGGGTTATTCGTTCATAGAATCGTTTGATGGAATCGTTCTCGTTTCTCAACAATTAGAAATTATTTACAAATCAACTCTGAAATTATTTCTTACGTTACATAAATCGTACAATCAAAGCAGACATTCTATGATCTTTAGAAATATTCGAGGAAAAATGAATGTAATTTTATAAAATAAGCAAGAGAGAAGCGAAACAATAATATCCTTAATCAATGACTTCATTTTATATAAAAATTTATATTTAAAATAGAGATTATTAATTCATTATTTCTTGAATCCTAATGTTGAATAGAATTATGATGACATCATAGAAGTTCATCGTAACTTAATTCACTTGTCAATTATAAGTGAACTTTAAATGACAGATAAGATTGTGATGATATTCTAATGATATATAACTTCTGTGTTTTACTTGAGAGATACAATATAATAATGAATATATACGTATTCATGTTTCAATAATACGTTCGCATTATAGATGTCGAAACATATATGCATTTATTCCACGTATACTGCAATAAGCTTAAGTTTATACATCAATATGTTAATGATCTCATGTGTCCCCAGGAAAATACAACTGCAAGGGAATGTTCATGTAACTGGTAGCGTGGCCGAGCGGTCTAAGGCGCTGGTTTAAGGCACCAGTCTCTTCGGAGGCGTGGGTTCGAATCCCACCGCTGCCAATTTTTTTGCGCATTTATTTCGAAAATTTTTGTACGTGGGAAGAAACATTGTCTTTATTATGACATAAAGTTAAAAAAAAATTAAATTATGAGTTATTGTAATTTATGATTATTTATCGTCGATAAATAATCGTGCCACTTATCGGCGTCTAACCGCATCGATAAAACAGAGCTAATACATGCAAATCAATTTAAATTTATCAATCAATTTAAATAGAGCGCGTTTCACTTAACATTTGTAACGCTCCCCTGCATCATTTTATCCTTATTTAACATTTGATAACAAAATGATGCTCACGTTAACGTATCCATAGTTAACATATAGATTATGCGATATCTTATTTTTTTCTACGTAAAAAATTGTATCGGTGCTATGTCGATAGACAGGAAGATAAAATACAAACGTAGCGATTTGAATTTAAGATAAACGTTTCGCGGAAGTTCCGCTGATTATTTAAGCCTATTCTACAATGTACTTTTTGTTGCCTGTTTCTTGTTTTTTACCTTTTGCTTTTAATTTCTTTGCAATCGTTTTATCGATAATTGTATTTCTTGCTATGTATTTCTTTTGAAGTTCGTTAACTCTTACCTCAGGCGATATAAGACAAAAAACCGAATAAAAAGCAAAAAGACAAGATTTAAAAAATAGCAAAAAGCAAGAAACTAAAGGAAACAAAAAGCACATTGTAGAACAGGCTTTAGTTCTCAAATGTATGATAGTGCGATTACGCACTGTGTCGTGACACACACTCGTACTTCGAAAACAGATAAGTATTGTCACGCTACCGTACACATTACATCGAGGTAGAACGAAATAAAGATGAGGCATTGCGAATACAAGTCCACAGTTCAACAGCAATCAGTTCTGACTCCAAAGCTCATTTCTCTTTCCTTGTAAAAAGGTAGTTAAGAGAGAACTAAGATGAAATGAAGGCGAGAAAATAATTTGGAATTAAAAATGACGAAGTTTCTAAGATTTTTTAAAATTGTTTGTATATATCACATAGTACGAGTCTGATTTTTAACTTGAATCATTATTCTTATTATCATACCTTCCGATTTATAATAACAAATATCTTCGTAAAATTATTGATTCATACTTTTCTCCGTGTACAAACAGAAAATATTTCGAGAGATATAAGAGAAAATATTGTGAGATAATTTTAAGAAAAGAACTTAGAAAATGACAATAGAAAATGAGAAAGATCGTATGCTTTATTTTTTTTTATCAAAGTTAAATTTTTAATATGTCATAGAAGAGTCTCGCTTTGCTCGCTTCCGTCTCGTCGTTATAGAAAAACTCTTTGAATAAAGATAATTTGTTGTAATTTAATAACTTTTTTTCTCCTTGTTCGTTTTTCTATATTCTTCTCTCGCCCGAAATCGAGCTGCAGAATATCGTGAAATCGAACACCAGAGAGAGAGTAAATTTTATGCGAAGAAAAATCGAGTTCAAAAATCTTGGAATTTTGTCACCAGACAGATAACTTTTGGATATACCTTTCCATCGAGGAGATCCGATAAAGAGATACCTATTGTCGCCTTGTTCCTTGGCCTCTGAGTTCGTAACGCACAAAAAGTCTAATCAGTGATATCCTCTCCACAGTCCTCTTCACCTCGTGAAACGACCTTATATATCGGATGTCTCGTTGACGAGCTTCGCGAGGCGCCAAATACCTATCTAAGGAACATTATTGCATCACTCGACGAGAAACGTGTGTACAAAAGTCAACTCATGATCGGAAAGTTGTTAATACGAGACAGCACGCTATCAGTAATTAATATATATCGTGTCTTTCAAGTGTGATCGTTAGTTTATCATCTGTATATTATATCAGAGATATTGGTCGAAATAGAAATCAGTGCTTAATAAACGTTTTGCAATTGGGGGATTATATTTTTAAATCTTGCATTAGGAAAAGTCTTATCTCAGCAAAGAACTTCCAACAGTTGCAAAATATTCTGCTGAATACGGCCTTGTTTTATAATTACAAGTGCTGGTAAAACCGAAAGCGATCGTCTCGGAACCGAAAATTATACACCGTTCGATGATCGCAATTCCATACTGAAAGATTCTGATAATCGTACTCTAGTTCATGCGCACCTGTGAAAGCACACTCGTCCTCTACTAGAATAGAATACAATTGGCGACTATTCGTCAAGTGTGGCTAGAACGTAATCTCACACTCTGTTTAGCCCGCGTGACAACGTACACGTGTCTGCTGCCTGCGATTTCTGCGTGGCTGATTGTACGAAGAGAAGATTTCGAGTAGCGTGAGGAGCAAGCAATTGTCGTCGCTGTAGGTCCTCCGAGATTATTTCTATGGTCGGGGATGGCAAGATCGTGCGTGTCTCAACGCGCGAAACGATCGAGTTACATATCTTGGCCTTTGCCTACGGTCTATGCCTGGTAGTTCGACGGTTTCTCAAATGGATATGGGATCCCAAGAAGTTCTTCATGTTGCGTCAACGAGACCAACCTCCATCATGTTTAGTCGATAACAGCCTCGCCATGCATTCCTACGTGAAAATCAAGGTGAGTAATGCACAGTGATGCCTGGATGGCATCAACACATGCAAAAAACTTGTTCAGATGTTCAAATGCTCCTCCTGCAGGTATTATTCTTATTTAACATTCAGTGAACAAAAATAAAATGATACTTGGTAGCACTCAAGAGGAAATCTGAACATAGATAAGAACATAGATCAAGATAAGAAAGGTACATCTTCTGCATCTCTTGATAACGCTCCCAGTAATAACACAGTGATGGGTTTGAAAGATTTCGCTCTTTTATTTCTTTATGATTCCAAGATCATTTCTGGAAGAATACTTAGTAAAAATATCAGAAAATTATAATGATATAATTTTCTAAAATTGTGAGAATAAATAGATTCTTCGTTGTATAAGAGATTTTTAAATATTCTATTTATAAATAGAATTTGATAAATTATAAATAATGCAGCTATTACATAATTATTTAATCGTATGATTATCTTGCTAACTTTATCATATTACGTTCTTATTACGTTGAATAATATATTTCGCTTTAGACTGTCTCTATTGTTGTCAGAACCGAAGTGTTTGTATATCATAGGTATATATTGTTGCGCTGTTTAAAGGACGAAGATTACAGCGGTATTCAATTTAATGTTATTGATGCAAATGTATTGAAATGTATTGAAATTTCATTTTTGACATGGACTCATCTTGCAACATCGAGTGCAGGCGACACTCTAGTAAAGACTAAACACGTTGCACATATTGATAAACAAATATTTTTAGATCGATATGCGGCTTCTTATCTGTATGCTTTTTCAATTTAATTAATTTTTAATTCAGATAACAAATATCAAGACAGATTTGGAAATGTGTTTTAATAAATAGGAGAATTCTTAATTATACTTCAGTTTCTGTTGTTACCTGATGTTTACTACATCATCTTAAAATCATCATAATATATGATATAATAATATTACACGAACATGCCATGAAGAAATAGACTTTAAGGCTCAGTTTCACAATTCACGGTTAATTTTTAATCGAGGTTCAACTTCTTTCTCATCTCTTTCCAATTCTAGCCCTAGAAAGAGATGAGGAATAAGTTAAACCTCGATTAAGAGTTAACCATGAGTTGTGAAACTAAGTCTAAGAGTATTTTCTTTAACTTGAAAATAAAGATTTAAACCGGTTTCTTTTATATGATACTTCTTTCTTAAATTCTTTTTGGACTCTAAATTCATTAGTTATAAATTAATCTAATTCCCACTGAAATCCTCAATCCGTTTTATCCTGGCAATAGAATTTAATATCCCGTCTCTATTCGAAATATAGAAATATATAGAGATCTTGAGGATCGAAGCAATAGTAAAATGAGCATAATCAAACGTATTTCTATCATTTTCAATTTTTTAGTTCTATACTGTATTAAGTGCTTTAGTGAAAAATTAATCATTACCTAAATAATACTGATACATAATTTTTTAAAATTATCCTATTTATATACAAAATATAAATTATGTAACATATAAATGTTATGTAATAATATTTTTAACAAACTTCTATATCAAATTTCTGCAAGAAAATCGAAAGCATATTATAATAGAAAACTTTAAAAACATATTGAATTGTGAATTTATTGTAATGAGAATTATAATAATTATGATTATAATTATAATTATAATCTAGCGAGTGCTAAAATACTTTTAGGCAAATTCTTTTGCTAATTATTGTGTACTTTGAACTTCACAGAAAATTATCGTCCGCTGTAATGAATGTAATCTAATTAAGTAGTATTGCGAAATCGCTAATTACAAGTTTGTTGTCTGCCTTTTTTTTATTAGGAGATTTGAAAAATTACAACTTATCAAATTGTTTAGTCTGGAAAG
>NW_017259334.1:1193478-1195603 GCF_001594045.1 Atta colombica | reverse complement strand
TATATACACGAGAGTTTAATGTAAAATTTATTTAATTTTATTTCTCGATACGCATATTATGTCGTTATATTATCATAATTGCGGTATCTTTATTGTATTCATTTCGCCAAACGAAATCTCATGAAGGGGAATTCTACACTCTTATATTTACAATCTCGCTTTCTATTTTAAACTTAAAGAATTGTGCATTCGTGTGAACGAATTAATAATTTAGATTTTTTTTCTTTCGTTTAACTTATTTGCTTTTCTTTACGCAGGGTGTTAAATTCCATTATGTGGAAGCGGGAGACAAAAGTAAACCACTCGTGTTATTATTACATGGATTCCCGGACTGCTGGTTATCTTGGAGAAAACAGATTCCATGTCTCGCAGAATACTATAGGTGCGTTTGAAAATTTATGTTTATAAAATATTTTATAAAATATTTTATAAAGCACACGCGTTAGCGTTGTGATATTCATATTTTAATGCTGTTTCAGAGTAGTAGCTATAGATTTAAAAGGATTCGGTGATAGCGACAAACCGCTCAACAAACGATCTTACAAACTCGAAATTTTAATAAATGAGTTGAAACAATTCATTTTGACTCTCGGTGTGAAGACGTGCAGCATAATCGGCCACGACCTAGGAGGACTTCTGGGATGGTACATGGTCGCTCTACACAGAGATCTCGTTTATAAATTTATAGTCATTTCGAGTCCGCATCCCAATTTTTATTGGAACAGAGTATCAAGAAATTCTATTTTAGACAAAAAGTAAATATTTTCGAAATTCCGTTTATGAAGATTCTTGAAGACTTTACATGAAATTTTATTATATATTTATGTATTTTAATTGCAAAGGCATAATGTGACTGATTCTAGATGGCTACATTTCAGCAGATTACCATTTTTGCCAGAAATAGATGCACTTAAAGAAGACTTATCTATTATCAATGAAGTATTTCGACATCTTCAAATATCTCAAGATGACAAAGAAAAAAGTTACGTCGAGGCGTATAAATATGCCTTCAGTAGGAAAGGTAAATTTTAATACTAAGTCTGATATATAAAATAATTTTTATATCATATGTTATTCTTCTCTTATGTTTTTCATATTTAAAAAATTAATATAACGTTTTGTAGAGGATTGGACAGGACCGATTAATTATTATCGTAATCTACCATTCACAAGACTGAATACAGATAGCGGCGAACAGATAGACAACAAAACGTTACTTCTAGTTGGAGATATGGATCCTTTTGTAACAATAGAGAGCATTATTCAAAGTGCTGAATACGTAGAAGTATCTAGGGTTAAAGTTATATCACAGACGCAACATTTTCCACATCAAGAAAAATCGGATGCCGTAAATAAGGCAATTATTAAATTTCTAAAAGGTAAGTTTTTTCGCCCTTATAAAATTTCCTTATAAAAATAATATTATTTAATAATAATGTCGATATACTGTATACTTTGCGTATAATGTTTTAGGTGCTACATATAATTTGGCGCTTTCAAAAACGCCCGTAAAAAGTCTTGTGTCTTCCTGGCTAGGATCTTTGAGTAACACCGTTAAATATGGTAATCAAATGATTGACGTTGTGCACAAACGAACTAATGACATTATAAATGTGTTACCGAATAAAACACTTTATTTGGGACAAACAAGTTAAATGGTGTTACATCAGCATTACGTTATTTAGAACTTTGTACTTCATTACAACAAATCTATATATCCTACCTATGCTAACACTGACTATGAAACTCATAAAAGGCTGATTTTGTCTTATTTATTACTTATTTCTTATGTAAGTATAACATTATAAATGGGAATTGCAATTTTTATGAATGATGAAATCTTATTGGTATAAAAATATCTATCACATTCATTTTTATGATATATCATATCTCGAATTTTTATAATTGTATAAGTAATCACTATCTAGAAACAAGAATATTAATGGAGAGCAATTTAAAATCTGCGTAATCTAATTTATTTTTTAATATTTTAAATAAAAATCCTAATTTTCTAATTGAATAATCTCCTAATTGAATAATATTAATATGGATTATATAATTGATATTAATATTTTATTATAACATTAATTAATATTATAATTATATACGTAATATAGCTATAAAT
>NW_017259334.1:1192026-1192375 GCF_001594045.1 Atta colombica | reverse complement strand
ATATATATATATATATATCGCGTCATGACGTTGCGCTTGTCTTAGCGCCGAGACACTATCATGTCTTCAGATATGATGAACAGTACAAATTATGTATGAAAATTCTTTTTCTTTTCAGATATGATTATGATAGTTCATTAAAAAAAGGTGTAATTATACCAATCTTTTGTACAAATTTGATACTTGATAAAAACATCGATGCATAGAATAACTAAAATGGTTGAAACATGTCATGATAAATATTTTTGAAATATTTAATTATGGTAAATTGTACAAGTTCAGTCAGTTACCAAGTCAATGTTCTTCCTTGGATTTTCCTCTGAAAGGTATAAAATTTGTTATATATTAA
>NW_017259334.1:1180832-1191998 GCF_001594045.1 Atta colombica | reverse complement strand
TATATATATATATATATATATATAGTACATAGATGTATTATAAACATACTTTCCAAAATTTTCGGCGTCTTCTATTGTCTCTGGTAATTCGCAATTCATCGTTTCTGGTAAAAATAAACAGAGTATAGCGCCTAATATCGGCGCTATGCCAAATATTACCGGAGGCAGCCAAGGTTGAATAGTACCCTATGAATGATTACGTTTCTTTAATCTTAAAATAACTTATTATTTGTACGTATATAAATAAATATATATAAAATAAAATATACTCTTAATCATAATATAAAACTATTTCATTATAGAAACATTAGTTAATGTATACATATAATACGCATCATAAATTACCATTGTGGCAATGAACGGTGCAATTATACTTCCAATTCTGGCAGAAGTACTTCCCAAACCAACGCCAACATTTCTTACGACAGTCGGAAATACTTCACAACTGTACAGGTATACTGTAGGAAAGCTAATAGCCATACCCACGAGCCCTAATGAAGCTAAAAATATCTGGACATTTCCGTTAGTTATAAGAGTTATCAGAAGCAAACTCACGCCGGATAAGATGTTTCCGCCCATCAAAATTTTTAAACGCGAAACTCGCGATATCAGAAACAGTACTATTATGGTTCCAGGTATTTCCATGGCCGCTGTAAGTCACAAAAAATGTTACAACGTATAGTGACAGAATTTAGTTTAATTAAGACTTATTATTAATTTTACCAGAAACTGCGACGTTGATGAATATATTGCCGTCAAGATGACCCATGTATTGCGCCAATCCGAAGAAACAGATACCACAGACGAACCAGTTGATACTCACATATGTAGTTTTCAATCTCAAATTCGGGGTTCTAAATAAATGCGTGATATTGTATTTCTCATTATTCTTCGCGTTTCGGATTGTCATCTGATTCTCGTAAGTTTCAAGCGCTAGCTTTACATTTTCTACTGGTATCTTGTTTCTTCTGGCAGCTTTCAGCAAGATTCGTTCTGCTTGTCTGTATTTGCCTATAGCTAGTAACCACCTCGGTGATTCCGGAACAATCCTATTTTTGCAAAACATCGATTCTTAATTGATTTCTTGATACATATATTTCGCAAATCTTAAAAATATCTCTTATTTTATAACAACATACGTAATTTATGTACATACCAGTAATACGATAATAAGAAAATTGACGGTATTGACACGGCCATTTGAAATCCATACCATGTAAGTGTCAAATAAGATATCAAGGAATTCATTACATGTGCGATTAAAAATGGTACGTGATAAAGAACCGACACAATTGATCGCCATTCGACTCCAATAATCTCCATAACTGCAACCAATTAATTGATAATAGATAAATCTCGTAAATTAGACTTCCTAAATTAATACTTAATACTTAATAACTTCATTGCGCTTGCAAACTTACGTAAAACGAAGCTGACGAGCATTGTTCCGCCAGTAGATACGGCACAAAGAAATTTGAGTATTAGGAACAATTCGTACCACGGTGCAAATGCACTTGCAAATCCTGTCACTGATTGCAGTGCAATTGCGATTATTAACGGTTTCTTTCGGCCAATTCTATGAATAAATTTCATTAATATTAATAAAATGAAAAAAACATATATATTAAATGTGGGAAAAAGTTCGTGGCATTTTTCCCATTAGATGGAATTAAAAAAACGCCACGAACTTTTTCCCACACATATTTATATATATTTTATATTTTATATACTCTATGAAATAATAATCATTTATGTCATCACATATTTTGCAACAACTTCGAATTAACGTACCTATCAGCCATTATACTAAAAATTAAATTACCCACGAGCACACCAAACATTGTGCAAGATTGTGCTAAATTAGCCAACTGTTCTCTATCACATACTAAATCCCACTGAAAAAAATGAATATTGACATAATTATTCACATATATCTCTTTTTATTATTTTATATTGGAATACTTAATTATCAATTAATTAATTGATAATATACATATGAAAAAATATATAAGGTCATATTGAATTAAATTATACTAACTTACCTGCGTTATGATACTCTCTCGAAATATTCGCTTATCGTAACTGAATTCAGTGCACTCTTCTATTGTGCCATTCCCAACATCAACTTCACATTTCATTATCATGGAGTCGTTAGTTGCTGACAAAGGAGCGATGCATGAGAAATTAGTAGGCGGTGCAAGGAATACGATAGAGAGCTGGTGCCAAGCTACTGGAAATTTAACGAGAGAAATCACCACGGCAATTATGATGTGCCATGGACCCATGGAGCCCATAGCCTCTTGAACGGGATCCAATGGTACGTGACCTGAGAACATAATAATAATACTTGAAACAAAAAAGTATATTTAAAAATATAGATGCGTTCATTAATTTTTTTTTATTAAGAAGTCTTTAATTAAAAAATAATTACGGAGTGTTATGTCCAGCCTAGTTGCTAGAATTATAAAAATATATATATATAACTTTATAATTCTAGCAACTAGGCTGGACATAACACTCCGTAATTATTTTTTTGCATTTCTCCAAGCATTCGAATCAGAGAGTATACAATTATAATTAACATACTCTATTTTTAGAATCTCTGTAAATGCCTCTGAATAGTGCTGCTAGTTAAATTAAATTAAAGATGAAATATCGCATCTGCGCTAATTTGTGAGAAATAATCTGAATCGCAAAGAGTTAAATTATGAAGGATATATAAAATTAATCTATGCAATGATTCTGTAATATTACTCAATACAATTTGCCAATCTTTTGTTTATTCTTCGCTTAAAGATAAGCGAAGTATGATATTAATAATGTTTTGATAGGATATTAGCTTCTATCGATCGTTCTATATTGAATTCTAATCTAAACACACCGCAAGTTCCACAAACCAAATCTAATAAGATGTAACATTTCCGCATAATTTATGATAATAATAATTAGCACTATTTATCGTATTTAGAAGATTTAACTATTGCAAAATAATGCAAAAAGCGATTAAATAATCATTGGCTTCGATATTCTTTCCTAAATCCCGCAAGAGATTATTATCAAATTTGAAAAATTGCGCAATTAAAAAATTATAGAAATAATGGAATGGAAAATCTAGACTCGTGACAAAATAATGTATTTTTAAACGTCCTTTCACGTAATTCTCGAGAATAAAATTTATATAAAATTTACATTCTTGTTCTAAATTTGCGGATTATCTATTATAATTAAATGATAATTCTACTTGAGTCTGCTTTTTCGAATCATAATGGAACTTTTTCACGTTTTTCATCCCGCTTACGTGATGTATCGCAAATATCATCTCGTGTATCAACGGATTCGATGGGATCCGTTACAGTAAACCCACAAAATTCTTCGAACCGGTATTACCTAATAGAACATATACATATAATTAATGTGATTATGCTGTACATATACCTACATATATACAACTTGTATGCAATATAACTTACGTCATTGATACCTATATATAATTGTCCAATGTTACTAGCGAGCGAAACCTTAGCATAGCAATTTTATCAAAATCGTATAGAATTACGCAGAATTAAGGCCACTTTAAACGATATATGCAATTCGTTTCAGGATTTAGAATGGAATTCCAGTTTAAAACGTTCCAATTTAAAATTCTGAACAAATATTAAAACGATTTATTAATTTCATCAGATGTCTATTTTAAATCATTCTATATTATCTACAAGTATATATTTTTTTGTGTTTTGTACTTTCATATATGGGGATGTATATTTTAATATATATTTTATATTAAAATTAATAAAAATATATTCATATATTATACATCTCTTGAGTCTTCAATTATTGTTCTTGCACATATAGTAAATATAAGATAAAAATTATAAACAAAATTATAAATAAAATTCTATCTGAATTTGAACATAAATTATAGATTAGCTCAGCTTAATGAAGTTTGAGTTTCTAGCTTCAAACAAGGGATTAGAAAAAGATTGTGAGTGCAATGGAATTATGTAGAGTTGGTTATTGATATTTAACAATAAATAATAAATTAATGTATTATTGTACGAAAAATTTTTTTTTCTCCTTTTTACACCTTTCAAAAGCACGTTTCAATCTACATGAGAAAGAAATAGCTATTTTTCACATTACTATACATAAGTCATACGTAAACTTCATCTTCATTTTTAATTTCATATCGTATATTAGTTCATTGAAAAAAGTCGTCTTTATGTATTGTATGTGTACAAATTATATTATGTACATACAAACTTATTTTGAAATTTCAGCTGAATAAAGTACCCATATCTATTTTGAATAGCTATATAGATATTTTATTTTTTTCAAACGTAATAAACAGATATTTAAATAGATGCAATTTTAAATATGAACGTATTTTATCTATATGGTCCAAACAACAGATTTCATTCTAATAACGCTGAAGAAGCAGACGATCGCGCTCGAACAGCAGTCAACAAAAAAAACACAATAAAAAACAGTATATGTGATTTCCAAGATTTAAATGCTGCATTCGGAAATATGATATCACCTGGAAATTTATTAAAAACTTTTCTTCTAAGAGAGGCCTTTTTTTAATATTTTGCACACACATTCTGGGAGATATTAGGAAGTGATCTGTACAGTTTTTTAAAAAAAAGCCCCTCTTAGAAAAAAGTTATTAACAAATTAACTCAGCAGATGGATGGAAATTCTGGGAAAGGCCTTTTTTTAAAACTGTACAGATGACATTCTAATAGAATCCTCCCAGAATGTCTGCAAAGAATTAAAAAAAGGCTCCTCTTAGAAGAAAAGTTTTTAATAAATTTCTAGGTAATATCATATTCCGAATGCAGCATCTAAATCTCGGAAATCATATATGTTGTTTTTTATCGTGTTCTTTTGAATGCAAATTATTACTTTGTAAGACTATTTTCAAGTGACACATAACATTTATGTTGATATCATCCATTTAAAATTTTTTGCGCAATATACGCTCAAATCATAACTTGTGTTGAGAACTGCGAACGTGCGTCCGTCTGTTAAGTCCGTTTCTTACCTTTAGCATCATTTCTTTCTACTTGAAAATAATGTTAAAAAGTAATTACTTTTTTCAATATTATTACATAAATTTTAAATAAACTTCATTTTTCATTGAGAAAATCTTTATGTACAAATTTTCATCAATCAATAATTTATTTTAAAAAATGAAATAAAAAGTAGAATGCGATCAAGATTCAATCATATTTATTATTGTATAATATATAATTATTTTATAATTAATCAAATATTATATCAAAGGCAGATAATAATATCAAAGTACAAGATTATAAAGTACTAAATATTTAATTGTATTATTTTTATTATGTATTTTCCATATATAATTATATATTTTAAAAATTATCTTATTTTTTATATGTCTTAACAAGGTGAAGAAGAGAAAAAGAGAGAAAAATGAAATAGCCGAATCGAAGTCCACATGGTCAGTTTACATTATTTATATAGAAAACCGACGTACATTAATTTAAATTTTTAGAAACGAAACTTCATTCGATATAACCGTTATTATGTTATTGATAAAAATAAAAAATCGTTAATTAAAGTTTCATTTATTATTGACAAAGATACAATAATTAAAGGAAAACAAGCAAGCCAATGTCTTTCCTTCCTGCTCTTGCAATATATATTCGTATTATGGAAGAATTTATGGAATTTATAATTGTCTACGTAATGTATATATTTGCGAATTTTAGCGTTACAAAGCATAATTATTTGCGAATGGAAAAATTTGCTCAGCAAAATTGAAACAGACACATTGTATTTATTTGCCACGTAGAAAGACACGATGATTATGATCGAAGTAGTATTACGAATAAAGATATATGTCGGTTAATAATAAATATTATTGATAAAAATACACTAAAACAACATTGTTAAACAAAACAAGGAGCATTGCAGGAGCAAATATATAACAATATTAATCCAACACTAATAATATTAATATAATTAGCGCAATTACTGAATTTGTGTCAATTTTTCATGCATTTTTCGCTACTTTCTCGGTTATATAATTGTTTATACGATCCGCAATAAAACGCATGAAATTCGTAATGTTATACGTATATACGTTGTGATAAGATAAAATAACCTCTCTAAATAATGGGAACTTCTATTTTTCTATATAAAGTTAAGATGAGTTTCAAAATAATAAATTTATTACTTGATGTATACCTATATAAATAGCTAAAATATACACAAAATATACTTATTGTACATTAAATACAATATGAAACATCAAAATAAATATATTATATAATTTTTTAGCGTTTAGAAATGATGGCTTTTTTGTAGTAGACACTATATAATCATGTTCAAAACAAGATAAATGGTACGCATTAGAGAAAGGAAACGCATTATTCAACGAATATCATATTTAATGTAAAAGAAAACAGCCTTTAAAGTATTGTTTAATTGCCTCTATTCGTTGTCTTCTTAAATTCATATAGTGTTGCAATAAAATACTTTTTAAATGAAAATGAATGCTAATAATACGTAAAAAAAAGTTTACTTAAATTTTTTCTTTCCGAAAAAGTAGAGAAAAAAACTTCAATAAAAAAATCAGTAACAAGTTACATAAATCTCTTAGCATTGTCGCAATAAATCACATTTAAAACGGAGAACGTGAGTGCTCAAACATCGCGAGATTATGCACCGCGAAAATTAGCCATGCATGACATCGCGATGATGCAACCTAAAGGTACACACGAAACATACCTACTGACCGTTTGAGGTGTATTTAACGCGTCAAGTTTTTCAAAGTTTTAAAGACAAGCAATTCTCGTCGCAAGGTCTGAGGAAATTAACTTACCTTTCATCATGTAACTGATTACTGATAACCCTCGCTGCTGTCTTCGCCAAGCACAAATTTATTTTCGATGACGACGTGATTTCTGATGCCGTCTATTACCGTGGCTAAGCGTTCGAGAGATCAGAGCATACTAAAAACGGATCTTAAGTTTGCCAACACGCAGCCTTATCGACGCGGAAGGGTAAACGTGGGACAGCGCGCCTACGACACTTGAAAGACACGAATTCATATTCGATCATTATCCACTTATCATGTTAATTCTCTCCTCGTTTTAACAAATGACGTTTTAACAATTGTCTCACCTTTTCAGAGACTTCCGCAATTCTGCACCTAGGATTATACGGAGTTATTTCATCAAACTAGCACCGTTAATACCATGTGCAAATCACTTTCTTACAATGTCATGTATACTTAAGTGACACAATATAAATAAATATATAATATATTGGAGAAGGAAAAAAATACAAAATGTTTCTATAATTGGTACTTTAATATCAAAATTAATAAGAAATAAACAATAAATAAAATTTATTATATATAATTTAATTTTAGAATGCTAAATAAAGGAGAGAATATTTTCGATCTATTTCATATTGAAAAACTTTTGTGAACGTAGTTTAAAAGTGTATAAAAATTACTTTCCTTTATGATATTAATTTCAAAATATAATGCTTTGCTTATCTAAATTTCCTAAAATCTTGCAAGCTCTATAATTAAAACTATTTTACGAAGTAGCTGAATAAAATTTACTTGTCGAATGCAAATTCACTGAGTTTGCTACGAACAGCTCGTTTTGCATCATCTTGGCTATTATCTTTATCTGGACTTGATAATTTTCGTTTCTTGAAGAGTTCTGAAGATCCAGTCGCATTGTCTGTGTTCGACTGCGCCATCTCTTCTTTGTATCGTGTCAAACCGATTTTGGTTAATTCAGAAACATTTACTTCAGGAAATTCTTCCTGCAAATTCTTTTTATTTTTGGCGTACCAATTAATAAACGAGTCTTTCTTAGACTCAGTTTTCGATTTTGATTTAATAGGCGTGATTTTTAATGCAGGTTTCTGGGGCTTCTCGGGTAAACTATTTAAACCAGCTAAACCTGATATAAATATGATTAAAAATGTTTTAAATAATGAAAGTGTCATAGAATTTAAAATAATCTTTTTTAAAGCAAAATTATTTACCTCTTGGCGATAGAGATGGACTTCCAGCTTTTAAAAATGGATTTACTCTTTTTAATGTTTGACTCATGGCTAATGGCTTAATTTCTATCTCTGGTTTTTTAATCGATGGTAAAGACACATCATTGTCTTCTTGATTATTAATGTCTTGACTATCGTTAAAATTACCGTTACTTGTAAAATCGTCTTGGAGATTTTCCATTTCTTTTTCTTTTGTATCTTTGGAATCTGATTTTGCGTCAGCGATCGTCTCCAATTTATTTGCCAATACCATTTTATTTGAACGCAAGGCATATCGTATGGCCAAATCAATCACTTTCGTTGACGCAATTTGTTCGCAAATGTCCACTGCGCGATATTCTAAATTGCTTTTGCAGGCAAGCTGATTGCAAAAGATTACGTATCAGCAAAAATAAGTAATTGAGACTCGATGTATTACATTTATAACCGGAAATATTAGAGTAGAAATGAAACAAATGTTACAAGAATTATTTACCGCTATTAAAGTTAACATCGCTTCAGTTTCATCCAATGGATTATTTCCTATCTCCCACAGTTTATATTCTTTCTCAGTTTTCTCAGATTCTGGTTCGCAGAGAGGTGCAGATAGAGATATCTCAGTGATTATTGGTCGCGGAGTAGTCGGTGGATAATAACTACCTTTGCAAAGGATACATCGCATATTCCGTTCGTATTCGCTTACACCGATTATGAAATAGTGATCTGCTCTACCTTTTCCCTAAAACAGAATCTCAAGTTACGCCCACTGCTGAGAAAATTGTAATTTGCAATACCTGTATATTTGCATCACAGAGCACTCTCCATTGACAAGATCTCTTATCATATATCCTAATGACATCGTCAGAATCCATGATAGTGGGCGAACGAGCATCTGATAATCCCAACCACATGAGATCTGAAGTTGGTGAAAGTGGAAGCGTTAAAGTTTGACTGCGTAAATGCGCTCCCTGTATTTGTATCCATAGTAAACTTATATTCTGATCACCTGCTGGACCTTTTTCCACAGAAAAGTATTTTACACTTTTGAATACATACATATAATTAGTTATTTTAAATTATGAGCTTTTTTTATTACATTAACTCATTATATTCAAAATTTTTCTTACCAATTCCAGCGTGATAAGCTATTAAAAGATGATTTCCTAGACCATTCATTGCAACTACAGGTCCAGGCACAGCTAAAATCTCACGTTGTGTCCCTCCTATCATAAATATTCTTAAATTTCTCTTAGATGTTGCTACTGCAATAAAATTATCACCAACCGTTAAGCATTCGCTTTCCTCTCCTTCTGGTAGATCCAAAGACCATTCTTTATTTCCAGAACCCCAACCTAATATAGAAAAACAAGCAAGTATATTAGATACTGTTCTGATAATTGTAAAATATGCCGATTTTGAGACTTTTCTTTAATTTATAATTTATAAAATAAATATGTTCATAATTTTTTTTGTTTTATTTAAATTCTAAAGTATATAATTTTTACAAATTATTATATACAATAAAATAACTAACCTTGCAGAGCTATCACGACAATTTTACTAGGGCCATCTTCAGAAGCTGCGCAGCTTAGAGCAAGTGCTTGGGTAGATAGGGCAGCTAATGAATGTCGTAAATAATTATTTATGTGCATGCTGCGATGAACTGTAACATCATGAAACTCCACTTCAATACTACACTCTTCTCCATCCTCTGATGAGAAACATCTAATCATTCCCACATCGTTCCACATCTATATAAAATTTATATTACATAAAGATTAAATTGATAATTAAAGATTGTCAGTGTACACAAGATTTATTATTATTGTACCGTACCATAAAATACGATAATAAATGAGAGGGCGTAGATCCGGGTTGAAAAGATGATTGCAATTTTACGTTAGGTATAAAAGTTTTTGTATCACATGGAGGTTTTTCAGAGTCTACATCAAAATTAGATTTTTCGTCATCTTCTAAATTGACAGAAGCCTTGATTTTATTCAGGGATATCACGTTTTCATCATCATCATCATCATGGTCCAATAAAGCAATATTATTTTCTATTGTATCTTCATTTTTTTCAAAATCTAACATTACATCATTTCTAGGCTTACTAGTACTTATCTAAAAGGATTATTACATTCTAAATATAATAACACAAAATTTATATATATATATCTGTGTGTATAAAACATATAAATATGTTTAACAGGAATATTCTCTTACCACATCAATGCATCCTAATTTTCCTAATGCATCACAGAATGCGATTTCATTTGAATGATCTATATGCCACACCAATGCAGTGATTTTGGTATCTTGCTCGTGTTCGAGATATCCAATTATTTCCTTGGTTTCAACGTTCCATACAACTATCTCTCCATACAGTGAACTAGCTGCAATGCGCGTGCCACACTCAGAGAACTTACAAATGCTGATTTCCTATAAAAAAATAAAGATAGAAAAGCAATAATTCAATTATCAGAATAGATAAAAAATTGAGACAGTAACTTACAGTTTTTAAAGTAGGACACTTCAGTCTACACAATTCCTTCCAGGATAATCTCTCCACGATAACTATATCTTTGTTAGCTGGATATGCTAAATAACTGCCATCTGTACATTTGAAAGAAGGTGTGCAATATGATTTTGCAATAAAAAAGGAGTTACATTTTGGTACAATATTATTCCAAACATGTACGGTTCTTTTTTCTTTAATATTCCATACTCGAATAGATCCATCAGCACTAGAAGATGCCTAGAAATATCAGTTTCAGATCTAAAATATTTTTTTTATTAATAAAGTATTAAAAAATGATGTAATGAATCTTACCACAAACTCTTCTTTTGGATCTAAAGATAAACCCAAGATAGGTGCTTCATGACCTTCTAATTCTATACTGTCTAAAGTATTAATGTTTGTGACTTGTATCCGCATATCGCTTTAAAAAAAAACATAAGTTGTTTCAGAATTGTAATATATATAATAGATGTAAAATTTGCTCGTTACATACCAGGCACCAGATACTATTAAACTACTATCTTTTGCTGTTGCCAATGCTGAGACTGGTGCTGAAAATCTAGTAACTATTCCTTCCTTCTCTAAATCAGGATAAGTAAGTATTTGTACCG
>NW_017259334.1:1179096-1180732 GCF_001594045.1 Atta colombica | reverse complement strand
AAAATATAATATATATTTATTATGTCTCTTTTAAACATCATCTTGATACAGTATTCCTTTTGAAGAAGATCTTTACAGATGCTCATTACTACTTCATAACTATTAAGTACCTTTGAGATAACAGTAATTGCTTGTTCTGAAATACAACTGGTGGTCGGGTCATCGTCCATTAAATTTAACCAGAATCTAACGTCCCCATCGCAACCACACGTAATGAGCCCTCTTCTACAATCCCAGACACATTCAATAATAACTTTCTGTGATAAATTCAGTATATATACAAATACAATAATATACATAATGTCATTTACTTTTCGCCAGAATAATAGCAAACGTCAGTGTGTCCTTCTTGATGAGCATATCGCATGGGTTTCCTTATTAATGACATGTTCACGAATTATCGCCAAAAGATTCAGGTGATAAATTATCAAAGGCACTTGTATATCTTTCATCAATCTATAAATATTTCCAAATACTTGTTAATTTACTAACACAAAATACGAAGCAAATATACAAACCATTTTTATAAGAAACATACCGAAATTGATATTTATTCGTTTTTCATTTTTAGTCATGCAATTATACCCGCTGTTTTATCCATACATTTCGTTTACTCCGGTTATCTTTCTCCCTTCTTCTTCAAAAAGAAGCAAAACAAAGGCAGGCTGCAAGAAGAAAGAGTAGACGTGCCCGTATTTTAAATGAAATCCGTTTACTGGCTCCCCTGTATGTATATAGAACTATGTAGCCACAAATATTTTCGGCGGATAACACATAACTGGACATAGCGTGTTACCTATTAGTCAACTATCTGTGACGTGCTTCGCAGTTTCATATTTTATGCACATAGAGACGCTGATGTCTAAAACTGTTTCTCGCGGGCATGTTCAGTGCGCACGATGAGAAAAGTGATGGAAAGCAACCTTTTCCATGATGGCCGAGGTTGCGACAAGGGTTTCATGAATTTTCTGTAATATATCAGGATTTTGTGTATTAGAATGACCATGATTTCCAAAACCGCAGTCGGCATTGCAGTTGGGATCGCCGGAATCTTTGTTGGCTATTGTTTTTATTTTGATCAAAAGCGTCGCAATGATCCCGATTTCAAAAAGAAGCTCCGTGAACGTAAGTTCTGATTTTTCATTCTCGTGCACGCGTGACTTCCTCGTGGTGATATACGTTTCTAAGAGAAATCAATATGTCTCTGGTAAAGACAGGTTTAATTCTTTTTGACACGTACATTACATTAATCATCTAGTTCATTTTATACATTTATACATTTACATAAATCCTTTTTTATATATTAAAATTTTTAATATATTTATATATTAAAAATCATTTCATTTTAATATTTATTATTGCATTATAAATGTAATTATAAATATAGGGAAAAGAAGAGGTGGTGACCTTAAAATTTGTTAATTTTTCCTAATTTTGTGATGAGATAAAAAGAAAAAAATGTATATTTTTCAGATTCATTTCAGTCTTGATTATTATTTGTAAAAATTAAAAAGTTGTAAAATAAATTAGAATTTTTTTAAATTTATATTTTTTAAGAACATATCAATTTTATCTTATCCCTATATCACACATATATGGGTAAGAATTTCAATAACGAATAAGATTACAGAAAGAC
>NW_017259334.1:1177238-1178996 GCF_001594045.1 Atta colombica | reverse complement strand
TAATAAACATTTCTTATATTATTTTATATTATAATATAAGAATGTAATTAAAGAAAAATAAAGTACGAAAATATATACTAAAAAGATAATAAAATTAATGAATTGCATATGATAAAATTTATTTATACAAATAATCTATACTAAATGTCATCTTATTCCTTTTTCCTCTATATAACATTTTGTTGTGCCTCAAACTATAAAAAATATATAGTTCTTTCTTATTCTTTCTAAAAAAGATTTTATTTTTATTTCATAGGTAGAAAGGCTAAAAAGCAAGCGCAGAAAGCTTCCTCGAAGATGCCAGATTTGAGGGATCATGAATTGGTACAGAAATTCTTTCTGCAAGAGGTAAAACTTACTGTTACTTTGACTGTACCTAGCTTTAATCCTTCAAAATTTATTTAAACTTATTATTTAATAGCTTCTGCCTCCAAAGTGTAAGAAGGCAATACAACCAGATCATATCACAGATGATCATCAACTAACTTTTAAGTTCTTTGAAGAACTTAAAAGTTAATTGATTTAATCAAATTTGTCTTTTAATCACTGGAATGCGTAATCAGTGGTGCTCCTTAGTTTAAGATGCAATTGGAATTCTTAATTATATATGGAGTGTTACTTAAATGTAGGCAATATCCTGCATATGTCACATATATAAGGCACGGATAAAATCAAATCTGGATCCGCGGATTGCTAGTCCATAGACCAAGCCACGCCTCAAATGTATTTAAACATGTAATATATATTGTTTAGGTTCAACTTGGGGAGGAATTGCTGGCTTGTGGTGAAATAGATGGCGGAGTTGAGCATTTGGCTAATGCAGTAGCAGTCTGTGGACAGCCAGCCCAGTTGCTGACAGTTCTTCAGAAGACTCTGCCACCACCAATTTTCCAAATTCTGGTGCAGCGACTACCCGTTGTTGGCCAGGTACAAATTTTTTAATTAAAAAAAATATATTATTGAAATGAAAGATAGTAATAGTAATAGTAATAGTATTCTTTTTTTAAATTTGCTTTTTTACAGAAAATTGTATCGCAAACCCAAATGGCGGAGGAAGATGTTGAATAGAGGAATATAAAATTTTGTTGACAATACTTAAATAAAATCTGAAATTAGCAAAGAGTTTGCTCATCTTTGCACAATATGGCTGCGAATATAGTTTACATTTAGAAAATCCTACATTTGTACAATTCGTTGTCCCGTATTGAACTTCCATTTTTCTTAGTAGATGTATGTACCAACCGTATTAAAAATTTTTACAAATATTCATTATTTTATTTTGTCAAACGGATATATTTTAGTATCCGTTTATTTGAATAAAAGAAATTTTAATTGAACAGCGATTCTGACAATTTTTGACAAATGTAAAACATATAGTATTCTGATACCAAATCAAAAATTTAATTTCTCTTCAATGCTCCAATTACATTAATGTATGTTCTTGAAAAATATAAACATCTCTAAAATTTACATATAGCTTTAAACATTTTTGTGAAAAATATATATATTCGATACAAACATATTGCGTATTGCTAAAACAGTCGTAATTTTAATAGATTTAACATCAGGTATAATTGTCCTATCGCATTTTGTATGTAGTCACTATTTATATTGATTTTATATTCTATGAGAAATACTAATTTATCCTTATTCACATATCCTATTTTTATTAATAATATTTTTTTCTAAGAAGGAATTTTGTTTTTGTTGGTATGTATTATACACACACACACACACACACACACACACACACACACA
>NW_017259334.1:1166665-1177051 GCF_001594045.1 Atta colombica | reverse complement strand
ATATATATATATATATACACATATATAATTGTTATAAAAATTAACATACAAGTTACTATACAAGCTAAAATTTCATCAAAATATGATAAATTTCTAACAGATTACATATAACTACTGCTTTAGTCCAATTCTGAGCAACATATGTCATTTGTATGTTCAGGAATTGACGCTAATAAAATGAATTAGTATATTTATTACATGTTTTGATTAGCTGTGTTCAATAGAATACGCTGTCACTATCACATTTGCAATACTAATAAGCAATACGCCTACTTTGGTGTAGTAAATGTGGAAAAGTGACTTGTACAACACCACAATCTACGGATCCAATGTAATCTCGTGCAATTATTGTAATCATCTAAGCTATATTCATATATATGTGCACATTTATTATAAAAATATGGAAGATTTACCTGTTCAGGTACATTATTATATTCTTGAAGCATTTACGAAAGTATATACAATTAGAAGATTATTGTAAATCTTATGATGTGTCGCTATAAATTTACGCAGAAATATATATGTATTTTGTAGATAAAATCTAATGTCGCTATAAATGCTATAAGCTCTAGAAATTATTTTGAAAATATAGATGTATATTGTTATATATCCGAAGATATTTAATTTCTCTCTCTATACATATAATAACAATTCAAAGATATACAATACATAATACTTTTGGAAAAATTATATTCTTATAGAAGATATTTGGAATTCTATCAAATGAACATAAAATAAAGAAATATACATAAATAAAAAGTATATTTAGTACGCGCAATTTTAAAGCGCATATTTATATTAAACACTCTTACATTAAATTACTATTTGAAATAAAATAATAGAGATAAAATATAAAACTTTTTTATTTACATATATAATAACATTATACATATATAATTTTTTCCATTATAACTTTACTAATTCCCATATGTAGTTATGTTCACATATTACAAAAAATTCGATCCATATATACATATGTTTTACACAAGAATATTTTTTTATCGGCATATATATAAATAATAGACGAAAAATTCAATTATGAACAATGAAATTACACAATGCTTTTGCTTGATACCTTGTAATTTTATATATAGTATTAATAATACCTCAAAATGTAACATAAAAAATCGATTTGATTTATTAAAATAACACCCAAAAGTCAACAGAATCAAATTATATATACATATACTAATATTCATAAATTGTATATGTACAAAACTTGATTATTGTAATCTGTTTAATATGAATGAAATTATACATAATATTAATTGTAGCTGACGTATATATGGCAGTGTTTTACAACAAACTTATTTTCAACAACAATAAAATTTCTATATAACAATTTGCTTTGTGAACAAAATAATTAGAGATTATTTACATAATCATACATTTGAACATATAACAATAATAATCATTCATAAGCACAATTTGTTCAGAACGTAAATACATCAATATGAGAATTTCAGTAATTTGTATTACATTTTATATGATTATTTCCAATGTTTTTTACTGTATTATAATTACAATTACTTTGTACTTTTCCTGAATCATCAAATAAAATGAATAAAATGTGACATACGCAAAAGCAGAGAGAGAGAGAGAGAGAGAGAGAGAATAGCAACAGTACAAAAAAATAATGATTTGTGTTCCAATTGTGTTTTCTATCTTGAACATGTATCAATAAAAATATATAATAGATTTACAGTCGTAAGACATTGAGAATGAGAAGTTATTAATAATTAATTGTGTGTGTCATTTTACATTAATATATTCTCTATGTGCACATTTTCAACCAAAATCATATTTGACACGATTATTTTGAATCTAAAATTTCATTTCTAGCTTGTGACATTACATCGAGAGCATTTTTCTTTATAAGACTTTTGGCCAAATCTTTACCAAGGAGTTCTGCACCAAGAAGACTTATACTACTTATTTTATAACTAGGAATAACGCTGCAATAAAGGCGAGGTTCCTGATATGGGCATTTTCTATCATAACAGAAAAAAAAATAAAATACTAAATTAAATATAAAATAATTAAATATGAAATATGCAATATGCTCAAAGATATTCATTGATAATAACATCGACATCAGTATGTTTAATCTTATACAAAAATATTCTAAAAAATATTAAAAAATCATATTTAACTCACCGAGGAGGCTCACCATCGTCATTGGGTAAATACAATTTGCTTTTAGAAGTATCTGTAATCAGAGTTTGACCATCTAGAGACCATACAGCACCAGTAATCGTTAACTCATTCTTCTTCAAAGATGAAGATACCGCGACTGGTGCGGAACATCCGCCACCAAGGGTTTTTAGAAATGAACGCTCGCACACGCATGTCAATGTGGTTTCCAAATCAAACAATGGTTCCAAAATTGAACGTATTTTCCAATCTGACTCTCGACATTCAACACCTAATGCACCCTGACCGATAGCATAAAGGGCTTCCTCAGGTTCTAAAAGCTAAATATATATATATATATATGTGTGTGTGTGTGTGTGTGTGTGTGTGTGTGTGTGTGTGTGTGTGTGTGTGTGTGTGTGTGTTAATCCAAATAAATTTTGCAGAAAACAGAATATAGACAAGAATAAAGACAGAATAAAAGATCATACTTGACTTATCTTGTCTTCCCAGCCCATCCGTTTTAAACCAGCAGCAGCTAATATGATCGCGGCATAGGGACCATTTTCATCGTTTAATTTTTTTAATCTAGTGTTCAAGTTACCGCGAATGTTCTCTATCTTTAAGTGCGGCATGTTCCGTGATAATTGAGCGGATCTACGTAAAGAGCTAGTACCTATTACACTATCTTTTGGCAATGTGGTTAATGTTTTATCTTTGAATTTCTTCGACATGACCACAGCGTCGCGTGGATCCTCACGTCTACAAAAATATATTGGCATTATTAACGAATATTAATATTTATTAAATAATTTTTTGAATTAATAATTTTTTAATTTAATTTATTTAAAATATAAAAACTACTTTTTTTTCAATTGATTTTATGCAAGTAGACAATTTTTGATAATACTATACATTTGAGTTAATAGCTTTGGCGTTAACTTGTTACTAATATATAATGATTTTAATAGCAAAACAATAAAGTTAATTAAAATTAAAGTTGATTAAAATTTAGAAGTTAATTAAAATTGATAAGACTGAATACAATATATTTCTTTCAAGAACGATAACATACGTCTCCGCATTTAAATTTAAAATGTGCTCTCCATGTTGGAGCATTGATATGCAAAATAGCAAGTCAGCTCTTGCTGACGAGAAGCAACTAGACGAATGTAATACACAGTCAATTTAAGAGAGAATAGCTCGAATTTTACGACATTCAATATTATATGTCAGATGGAGCTTACTTTAATATTGCACCTAGAGCCATTCCTGCCGGCAGTGTTGTTGGCAAGTCTTTCAATGAATGCACGACGAAATCAACGCTACCATTTTCTAAAGCAAGTTCCAACTCCTCGGTAAATAGGGACTTCTCCCCGATCTTTGGTAAAGATTTATCCAGAATTTTATCTCCTTTAGTATTCATTGTTACTGCAATTTGATTTCAATTTGATAAAATAAAGTTTCTAATTTTATAAAAGTACATATAATTCGTAAAGTATATATAATTCGATATATACAAGTTATTTTGTTGACAATATATACGATAATGAATGTTTCATTATATACCAGTCATTCAATATATAACAAGAAAAAGCTGTACTTATCAGTACTTCAAATATATTATATAGTGATATATCAAAGAAGGGGAGAAGTTGCGAGATTATCATGTGTGATACTGAGAAATTATGAAATCTGATACTGAACTTTTAAATTTCTTTACAACAAATTTATTGAAGTTACACAGAGAATAACTAACATAACAATGAATAGTGCATGCACAGTTGTATAATTTGCTTACCTATTTCAAATTCTTTTTTTGGGTGAATTTCTTTCAAACATTGTATTACGTATTTAGTCTGTATCAAGGCCAACTAAAAGGTTTTCAAAAATACATTATTCATATTCATATTCAAAATAAAAAAACATGCTTCTTTGTATTATAATTTCATGTAATAAAATATAATTTAAAAAATATATAATTATATGTAAAATTGTATGGCAGAGTTGTTTATTTTCTAAATTGATATTTTAATTACACATTTAAAAAATCATTTTGCAATTATAATCTTTTATATAAGTTTAAATATTGTATTATCATTCATTGATGATAAACTAAAAAAAAATTTTAAAACAGCTGAGTAATCTTATGCCAAGTACAATAACAATTCAGATGCACAGCAGTGATTACATAAAATTAATAATTGTCATCGATAAGAGATGACTTGAATCAGTCTTCTTAGTCAAAAGAGAAACGGAAATCATTCTTTATATAATAATTTACATAATGCGATTTTCTCAATGTTTTTTTTCCTTGTAAAACCGAAAAATCGGATTAAAAAAAACGAAAGCGTGCACTCACCTCGCTTTTCCGAGATCCAACTTGGATTACATCACATTTCTTATCGTCGTTCATTATTACGTTTTGTATACCAGGTATAGTCGAACGTTAAACTTTGGAATGTAGATGTTAATAGATACAAGACATCAAGTATGAGAAAAATGATGGAAGAAGGAATGTGGAGATCTGAAAGATACTCTAATTGGGTCGAAAAACGTGAAACTTTCACTACAAATTAGGAACTGCGCTTGATCTTACGACTTCTTGCGTTTCTGCGAGCGAGATGTGCGAAGAAAAAAGACAAAATTATTCGGGGTTAATGTGCGTAGGCTGAATTCTTTCACAGTCACTGGCACTGCAGCAGAATGTGAAATTGATTAAGGAAGTTTTGGAAGAACGATAAAACTTAAACTACCGCCATAGCGAACGCAACGCGACTGCTGCGATTGATGAAACGGAGTAGAATATAAAATTAGAAATAATCACGCGAGTGACACCACGTGTTGCCAAGATGTCGCTTGACATTCGTCGATAAACAAATCTGAGAAGAAATCTGATTTATCAATAGAAAATAATAATAGTATAAAAGTATAATAGTATATAAAATAATATAAAATAATAATGTAGTCGCGAATCTCGGAAATTAATTTATAATATCAGGAGAATATAATCTGTAAGAAATTATATTTTCTAAAATTTTGTTATTTCTGAGGAATTAGCCTAGTCACTAACGAGATCTATTTAAAATCATCAACTGAGCTTCTCATGATCTGCATCATCGACGAGATATTAAGTCTGTTCTTTTTGGTTGAACTTTTGCAGTTTATCTTTCTTCTTCTTTCTTCCTAAAGAGACAAAGAAGAAAGATGAACTAGTGCAAAAATTTAACTAAAATAGGTTATAGGTTTGTTTTTATATTTACACTGTGTATATCAGTTCAGAAAGTGCAGCAATAAAAAACAGACTTTATGTTCACATTGCTTACACCTTTAGGTCTATTCACAAAGAATGCAAACAGCAGACCTATTATTACCTCGTCGATGGATGAAGTAGAATCATGCAGAATGAATTTTGAGTTGAAAGTTTAAATTAACAATTGATATACGTTAATTGTGACATCGTTTCCATGTTTCCAACGTTTTCACCATGAGCATTTCCAACATGAGCGAAGAAGTTAAACATTTTTCAGATTTGAAATTAAATTCTTGGCTCCTTGCGCAATGCGAGTCTATGGGTAAGGAATTTTCCATAAAAATCATTAAAAACCTAAAATAATGCTCGATGATATATAAAATTTCCAATATTTGATGATATTCAATATTAAATTTTTGCAAAATTGCTTTTTGAAATTGTACAGCTATTATTTTTAGGCTTAAAAAAGCCAACTCCCATTCAGCAAAATTGCATTCCTCGAATATTGGTGGGTGAAGATTGCATAGGTTGTGCCAAAACTGGTAGTGGCAAAACTTTGGCATTTGTCCTGCCTATTTTGCAAAAATTGTGCGAAGATCCATATGGCATATTTGCTCTTGTGTTAACACCAACGAGGGAACTAGCTTTTCAGGTGAAAAATTTTACTTTATTGTGTCATTGTAATATATATTGTTATATATTTATAGGATATTTTGGATTATCCTATAATAAATAATAATTTTAAATGTTTCGAAATAGAGAATAATTTCACTAAATGCAAATGTTTGCATTTAATTATAATAAATCTTATTATTGGAATTATTTTAGATTGCTGATCAATTCGCCGCAATTGGCAAGGCTATCAATCTGAAAAAATGTATAATTGTTGGTGGTATGGACATGATGGTACAAGGATTAGAATTGTCAAAACGGCCACATATAGTAATAGCTACACCAGGTCGATTGGCAGATCATTTGGACAGCTGTGATACATTCTCCTTGCAGAAGATCAAATTTTTAGTATTGGACGAAGCCGATAGATTGCTCGGTGGCCATTTCGATGGACAATTGAAAACAATATTTGCCGCATTGCCCAAACAGAAACAAGTATTATTTTTCAGTGCTACTATGACAGATGCTCTGGATAAAGTAAAGCAAATAGCTTCTGCTGAGGTATATTTCTACTAACACTGCAACTGTATGAAAGGGTGAAACCATAGTGATGTAAGTCATTTAAAAAAATTTTTTATAATTTTTAATTTTTGGTCTTGTGTGTGAAGAGTTTTTTATTTTGTATTCTCATTTTCAAAGTCATAATTAAAAGACTTACAACATTATAGGTTTTTCCTCCTTTATGTATTATATTACATTCAATTTACCAGAATGGAACTTTTTATCCAGGTTTTTACATGGCAAGAGGAAGATGACTCTGGTATTGCCACTGTGAAGGAATTGGATCAACGTTACGTATTGTGTCCTAAGGATGTGCTCGATTCATATCTGGTAGAAATAATTAGGACGTTTCGTACTACGAACGAGGATGGTTCCATCATGATATTTACGGACACTTGCAAGTAAATAATTATTTTCGACACATAAAATTAATTATATATTTAGACTTAAGTAATTATTAATATCATTATTTTGTTATATTTAGACACTGTCAGTTATTATCTATGACGTTGAATGATGTCGGATTTACAAACGTGGCTCTTCACGCAATGATAAAGCAAAAGGAACGTTTAGCAGCACTAAATAAATTCAAGTCAAATCACGTACAGATATTAATTGCTACTGATGTCGCGGCGAGAGGTCTGGATATCTCCACAGTACAATTAATCATTAATCATGTAATACCGAATGTACCAAAAGAATACATTCATAGAGTCGGTAGAACAGCTCGCGCAGGTAAAAACGGTATGTCGATAAGCTTGATAACTCCAAACGACATAAAGTTGTTGCACGCAATTGAAAATGTCATAGGCATTAAGTTAATGGAGTATAAGGTAGACGGTGAGTACATATTCTGTTTTGCGCTTTATATATTTTTTAAATAATTAAAAATGCATCTGATTATCTTTTAATTGATGGTAGACAAAGAAATCGTTACAATCTTGACGCAAATATCAGTGGCAAAACGGGAAGCAGAAATCAAATTGGACGAAATTAACTTTTATGAAAAGAAAATAATCAATAAGCAAAAGAAGTTAATCTTAGAAGAATTAGATGAAGGCCAACTGCCGGATGAGGTAGATATCGCCAAAGAGGAGAGAAAAAAATGTAAGAAGAAAAAGAAAAGAAAATTGTTGATGGAATCTCTTCAAAAAAATAAAACAGCTAATATATATATATAAACAATAAACTATACGATTGTGTAACAAACAATTAAGCCATATATAATTTGTGATACAATGACAAATAGTACTACTGTTATCTTTTCATTGTATTGCACTCAAGATTACAATTTGTATTTAAATAATAAAAATGGACGTTTATATCTCTATATAGATAATTATTTCAGAGATCAATTGTATAAAAATATGACTAAGATTTTTTATCGATATGATGTTTTTAAAAACATATTTTTCATCAAACTTGGTGTTGATTGCTCGCAAAATTTTATATAAATACTTTGTAAATTTAAATATATACAAAATCGTCTATTGTCTATTATGCGTCTAGATATATTATGCATATGGCAAGTGTTAAGTGTACGAAATAGAATGTAATCGAAAAGGCAACTTCATATAAAAAATACAATTACATGAATGAATAGTGCACTTTTAAGATACTTAGAGACGCGCTCTAATCTTTTCTTCGTTTTGTATTAAGTTTAATTTTTGTAAAAATGCGTAGAGTTCAGCAACGTATTCTTTAGGGTACGTATAGAAGTGGGAAACGTGCGGCGATTCTTCGAATATCTTCATGTACGTCTGTAATACAAATATAGTATATATTTTTACATGATTCTGTCATGAGCTAGCAAACGCGAATCGTACCTTTATTCCTAAAGAATCCCACGTATCGCGCAAAGATAAATTGCTGGTTACAGCTCCAACGGGATCAGTTTTGCTTACAAACAATAATGCTGGTACGCGTAGTACGTTAGCAGCATGAAATACCTGACTGGATCGAATGTAATACTGTGTCGCTTGCTGGTGAAATGTCTTCATGTGATATCTGAAAATAAGAAAGAAAATAAATTGATATTACTCAAAGATAATTATTTTATCAATCCTATCCTGTGTTACTTACTCTACGTATTTTCGTAACATAGACTGCAACATCATATTTTTCGGGAATACTGCACGAGGGAAACCAATTGCAATTTGACTAATATCAGCTATGCTGTCCCACACCTGTCCAACAATTCTGTCAGTAACAGTATTGTACTTGTCCTTGTTGTTTTGTATTAAATCCAAAGCTTCACCCCACATGTAACCGCCCACTGAAAACCCATGTAACAGAATTTGTTGGTAACTTTCGTTTTGCTTTAAGAAAGTTAACAAATCGGCTGCCACTAGCTGTAAATAAATTGAAAATTGTAATTGAAAATAGTAATGAAAATGTATATGGACTATCATTCGATAAAAAATGTTTCATGAATATGTATAAATATGTATAAACATACATAAATAGGCATAAATATTCATAAACATGTATAATTATATATGAAATATGTTCATACATCCTTTTTTCTTTTGAAAAATTATTTTTTGGTGTAATAGAAATAATAATAGTGAAAACATAAAAAATAATTAAAGGTATAATTTTGTTTGTTTTAAAAAAAAACAAGTTTGAAAAAAAAATTGCTCACACATAATTATGCACAATTTTATATGTATAATTATACATAAATAACTTTTTTACATTTCTTCAAACTTGATTTTTTCTAAAATAAATGGTGCGAAAATTATTTTTTAAATTATTTTTAATGTTTATGTTACTATTATTATTTCTATCACACTAAAAGGTAATTTTACAACAGAAAAAAAAATGTATAAACATGTACGAACACATTTCACATATAATTATACATGTTTATGAATATTTAGGCATGTTTATGCATGTTTATACATATTCATAACAAATTTTTTACTAAGGCACTTAAAACGCTGTAATTGCGTAATTTCTTTATCATGTATAAAATCTATCATATAATGCTGACGTTGTCAAAAGTTACAGAATAGAGGCTTACAAAAGGTTTACAGAATAGAAAATAGATTCAATGTGTACTTTAAAATGTACACTTACCCTAGAACCCTTCGCAGGCCACAAAAGTTGCCAAGGCGTAAGGGATACCACCACTACGTCAAAACCTTGTTCCATATACAAATTAACAAACTTCATAACATGTCGTCGCTCTGATAATAGCCAAGTGAGAATCACTAACAAAGGGCGATTATTTGTTACATTTAGAGTCTGAGCAATGTTTTTAGATGAGATAATACGATTATTTTGTGTAAGAAATTCAATATTCTTTGAGACATGATGCGAGGATATTGTTCGTGTCAATTGTCCAAGACTCTAAAAAAAAACAGGTAAATGTGATAACAAAAAAGGTACATGATTAAATCATCATTGCAAATAAGAGAATACATTACCAAGTATGGATTTCGTTTTAATAACTGTAACTGCATGCACAAGCCAATCTGTCTTCCTGAAAAGGTATTGCATAAAGCTCTAACTATCATTGTGATAAAGGATCTTCTGTCTTTTTCATATACCTATAATAACAGAATATAAGAAATTAAATATATTAATTACTTCTGTAATAGAATTCTTTATTTAAAAATCAGATTCGTGAAACTTCGAGATTTGAGTTTACAAACAATATTATAATTATTAATTGTTATTTTGCTATTAATATTTACCAATTGATTCTCTTTATAAATTCCACCCAAAGAATATCACTGTATGTGTTTAATAATTTAGTGATTCTGCTGACTGTATATAATGAATGATCCCTTAGGATTGGCTTGTCAATTATATCTCATATA
>NW_017259334.1:1164169-1166565 GCF_001594045.1 Atta colombica | reverse complement strand
ATATATATATTAAATTCAACTGATTTGCATTCAGACTGCCAAACAATTCTCTCAAATATTACTTGAATGAAGTAATCACGATCACTGCCGCTAACTTGTGAGTGACAACTGATATGAGATCGACTGGTCGACTGATGGAGCGTTCAACAGACATATAGTGAGCACTCATATAATATGTCTGACGATTGAAGTATTGGAGAATTTTATAACCTTTAAATCCATGATAAATCTAAAGAAATACCAATAACAACGAGCGTTCACTCAGTTGTTGTGTCTACTGAACAATGCCTCGGATTGCCAAAAAACGGACATCATTTACGTATACATATGCACGTACAAGTATTTATAAAAACGTATGTGTTCTTAATGAATAATTCAGACGTGTGATTTATTATTACATTGTATATGATAATCACAAAAATTCGCATAAAGTTCAAGGTTCGATAATCCAAAAATTCGATAATGTCTGGCGGCGATAACCTGCACAGAGCAAGGCTTTTATCGAATTTATCTATTACAATACGTTCTGGTATCAACTCTTATCAAATCTCCGACGTACTTCTTTCTTTATTAGCTTTCACTTTTAAATCCTCGTTCGAAAGTTCGCTCGGATCGAAACGAATATCGTCTGACGTGACAGAATCAAACGGAATTGCTTCTCGAACGCGTCGCCGCGAGACGCTATATATATATGTTGGCCATACATTACACGTTCACGCACTCGACTGGATCTCCTTATTTTTCTCCCCGGGGGTGCGCATTTCCGCATCTGTGCTCATGACGAGCAAAATCCGTTCTCGTTAGAAGACAGTTCTACGCGCGATAAAATTTAACATGAAAAACATAACGAAATAATTAAAGAATGCATGTATAATAAATTATATTATAATACGACATACACATCGCGAAAAATTGTAGACAAAAATGTGTCAGATTTTTATCCCTGATGCTTAAATTATACTAGACCGTCAAATATGGACTTTTAAATGACGAATAAAAAGTGATCGAAAGAGTACGTGAAATAGATCGAAATAGATGAAATACACGCTGAATGATGTATACGTGTATATTATATTTCAAAAGAATATTCTTCTTATTCGCTTATTTTTTACGCGCTTAAACACAAGTTCACGAAAGTTTGTATTTTTCAGAAAGCAAAGTACGAATGCGAGCTGTGGACATTTTTATCATAAACATTACATATTTTGATAGAAAACAAAACATTCAGATGTTTTAGTCTTGCATCTTTCATAAATAATAATCAAAACAAGCGAGAAACAACCAAACGAGAATGGATTGAAATGGATTCAGATTTTTAGAAATACGGATTCGTAAATGAATCTTTTTCAATGCTGATCATGCATTTTTATTCATTTATAGGAATTGCATGAAATAAATATCTATTTCTTTTCAATCTTGAATGCATTTTTATTTATTTATAGGAATATTTATGGCATGGAGTATATTTCTATCCTAGCAAACGAGAATCCAATTTTTAATTAATAAATTAATCACTTTTATGTATATTAATACATTTCTTTTATTATACAGCTAAAGTATATTTTTTGTATAAAAGTTTTAAAATAATGACTATAGAATTTCATATAATTACTATTTTAATTTATTTAAATTACTTAACTTTATTTAAATAAAAATATTAACTTTCACATGTATAAAAATTTTTTTTTATATAGAATCCAATTCATTTTTATGGATTTAAAATACGGATTTAAAAATGGATTGAAAATTTCCAATTCAATCTATTGTCGTTTACTGGGAAGATTTATTTAAAAACGAATGACATATGATATGTTTAAATTCCATTAAAATTTTTATTTGAGAAAGCTTATATGCGATACGTCCAAAAGGTTAAGAAGAAAAACAAGCTGCGATTAGATTGCGATTGATTAATCGCGTTATATGTAAATGAAGTTTTTATACAATAAAGTATAATTGCAATTCTATGCGTATAATACGCGTACGATTGGTCAACAACGAATTGAAAAATTCGTCTTTTACATTTTGTATTTTACAAACGTGCAACGACCTATGCAGTATAATTATACATAATTGATGAGCAGTTAGTAACTTTTAATGTACGTTGCTCACATTTACTTTAATTATATTATTACAGAGGAGAGAATTTTTTCTTAGAATTACTGAATCCGATAAAAAATTTTTCATGCATGAATATATATAAATATATATATAAACATATATAATATATATAACATACATAAACACGCATAAATATTTATAAACATGTATCATTGTATATGAAATATGTCGATACATGTTCATACATCCTTTTTTCTTTTAAAATTACTTTTTAGTGTAATAGAAATAATAATAGTAATGTGAAAACAAAAAAATAATTAAAGGGATAATTTTGTTTG
>NW_017259334.1:1157849-1163358 GCF_001594045.1 Atta colombica | reverse complement strand
GAGAGACACGATAAAGTGATTTTGCAGCATGACAATGCTCGACCCCATGTTGCGAAACTGGTCAAGACATACTTGGAAACATTGAAATGGGAAGTCCTACCCCACCCGCCGTATTCTCTAAACGTTGCTCCCTCTGACTATCACTTGTTTCGATCAATGGCACACGACCTGGCTGACCAGCACTTCCGGTCTTATGAAGAAGTAAAAATTTGGATCGATTCGTAGATAGCCTCAAAAGATGACCAGTTTTTTCGACGCGGGATTCGTACGCTACCCGAAAGATGGGAGAAAGTAGTGGCCAGCGATGGACAATACTTTGAATCATAAATGTATAACCAGTTTTTTACAATAAAGCCTCGAATTTCGGAAAAAAAACGGCGGAAGCAAAGTTGTACACCTAATAATATGAATAAAGTATCGAACGTGGCAATTACATTAATATTTATTATTAATCGTAATTAAATGTAATTCTATATATTAGTATTATATAATGCTAATGTAAAAATATTTGCAGAAATACAAATTCTTGAAGCATTTCTTGTTTGAAATATGGAAAATTAATCGATGCAATATTAGTAGTCTTAGTAGTCTTATCTAATTCCGATTAGAATCATGTAACGTAATTCTTGTTACACATTATATATATATCAATATTTTCATTAATAAGAAAATTTTAATACGAATTACACGTAACACAAAAACGTTGTTGTCGAATCTGTCGATAAACACAAAAAATACTGTATGTTCAAGAATTCGTTCCCGACCGCTCTCTTCCTCAAAATTGCAACAAAGTAAAATAAAGAAAGCGATAAAAGACTCCTTAGCTCGCTTGACTGAAACGCGATTCAATCGTCCTTGATCAGCGAGGTCAATGATCATGAAGGAAGAGAAAAGAGGTGGAATTTACTTGTCACATCATGTAGCTACATCCTGTTGACTCATATCAACGGATACGTATCGATTTTTTTCCTCACTACGCACTCATTATCATACGCATTATCATACGATAAGAAACTACGACGATCCGAAAGAGTCGATGATTTATTCACACATTACCTACGGCGCAAAATTCAGGCGACGCGATCCACCAGTCGACGAACTAGTCGAACAAGTTGCAACCAGACAACTTTTGTCGCATGCCTGAGTTACTTAACACGTGACTGCGGCGATCGCCTGCATTTTATATTTCCGCTTATCGCTGCATGTCTCGTGCATTATATTTCTTTGAAGTAGTCTCTATATGCAACATTTCGCTATAATAAATAGATTCTCAAGATCCTGGAGTCATCGGTGACATTGCGTTTCCAGATGATATACACGTAATGAACACGTGCATCGTTACTATATTGTCATGGAATTTTAAGATTTCTAATCGAGACTTGTTTAGAATCTCTAACAAATAATACTTATAGTATCATATCACTATAATAATATTAGATATTTTATCTCGCTTTTTTGTCTGTGTTTCAACCTCGAACATAAAGATTAAAAAAGAATTTTTATCCGATCCTGAAATTGTTTAATACAATAGAACTCTTATTTAACGGATTTGTCTTAAATAGCAATCGTCAACGCGATGTTGCAAACGTTTTGAAGCGTTTTTTAATTGGTCAATTTGTAAAATTCTTTCTTCCAATTGGCCTATCAAACACTTCAAAGCATTTGTAGCGAGACTTTGACCACAGCCTTTATCGAGTTCTCATATTTTCTAACAAGTTACATAAAGAAGTCATATTCAAATGAGTTTACTGTGTTCTTATTCTTCAGGAAGAAACTTTTACTTCGTACGATTACATAAAAGTATCACGTATAAACCAGATGTTCGTTTTTTTATCGAACTTTGTGCACAGTTCACCTTTCTTTTTTCTCCTCTCCGATGTGAAGAGAAAAAGGAGAAAATTAAACTGTATACATAAAGTACAGCTAAGAACAAGCAATGGAAAGAGAAACGGGAATGTTACAGATTATACATAATTTTGTACAGATTGTACATAATTTTGATGTATATCCGTATATGCTCACGAAACAGGTAAACTCTTGGAAACTCGAAAACATCACTGACTTTTCATAGTCCGAATTCAAAAACCGGTTTGATTATAAATACAAACATTTCAATCATTTTACAGGCAAAATTATTTTCAACAATTATTTCTGTTATAAAGTATTCGGCGATCGAGTCATCTAAAAATACACTGAAAATTGTAATTTTGTATAAAACACGTGTTCTTTGCAAACTTATTACAAAGCAACAAAGATAAAATTCCACGTACGTTCAAGATAGAAACATCTTATGTGCAGTTAACTGTACATCGGTACGTAAAGGATTGTGTTAAATAACTTTAATAAACTCCCGACAGAGCTCAATTGATACGCTCGCGTGCAAAGAAGCGCTTCTACATCAAGAAGTCCAGCTGTTGCATTGAAGTAGTCAGCACGAATGGCATCAATGTGTAGTGAACGTCAAACAAATAAAACCAGAGAAATTTATTATTTACGCGCTTCTCTCCATATTTAGGGAAAGAAAATTTTTATTAAAGAAACAATGGGAAAATAAGATAATAAATTTATACTGATACCATTACCGATTTTATTTTAGAGGCATTCCTGAGATATAATAGTATTTTTGTCAAGCTTTTATGAATATATTGATACGATATATTCTGCTGTGTGCCAAAAAAAATTATTTTTTAAGAAACAAAAAAAAACATTTTACCTTTAGAATAACAAATGTAATGAGAAAAATGATGATAATGGTATCTGTAGCAATAGCGAATTCGATTCGCTTGCATTAATCTCTGTTCCGATTATGTTAAAAGCTACTATATATGTAGTTATTTAATATATGTTAAAAACATAATATAAACATTTTCACTCACTGATCATCAATATATATTTTTAGCTGCATTTGTAATATTTATATTTTATTAAATAAAGTGTTTATATTATGCTTTTCCATTTAAATATTTCCATATATGGCAGTTTTTATGATACTGGAACAGAGTCTGTGCTTGTTTTATCGAAACTGCTCTCTATAATACAATAGATTACAGAAGGCTTCAACTTTCTATATGCAGTTTGCGGCAGTTTAAAGGATTCAGCATACCGAACGATTTCGCGCAATTAAAAAACTATACAAGTTCAGTACATATTTAAAAAAGAGATACAGTTTCAATAAGCTCAATTGCACGAAATTGATTGATTTGTGATTTTCTGTTGAAATAATTATTTACGATCTATTAAATCAAATATAATTTGACGTAAAATATCGTCATAGCGAATCAACTTCACGAGCACAACAAATAGAAATGACTGATTTGGGACACATATACAGACCCGACATTTGTGGTAGCCACGTGAAGGATTTTATTACAGGTTTCGTATGCTATTTAATATTAAACGATACTTATGAATACGTGTAAATTACGCTTGGACACGACATCGACATAGATTTGTTGGAACATCGTTACGTTAGTGACAAAATACCGAGTAGCGTAAATAGTGTGTGTAAAGGTAGTAATCGGTATATAATGACTATTCTAAATTTTTTCCCTTACGAAAGAAGTGCTAGAAACACATTTGGTCTAAACAAAGGCTCTTGATTCGGATCTTTGTCTTACATTTCTACACTACATGTATCTGCTCAACCTAAACAGATTCCGACCGTTGCGCAACGCAAAAAAGTCGTCGTCTCTATGTATACGAGAGCAGAGCTTTAATGACATGATTTTTGTTTACCGTCGCGGGAATGTCAGATTTCGCAATAACTTATTTTCCGCAGTCCACGGAGACAATCGCTTCATACGCTTCATCATTGATTTATGATTTACGTACACGTATTTCGTATATTGCGGCTTTCGCAAAAATGAACAACAGGCAAGGATGTTATTAAATCAACGACATAATTACACAGAATATGATCTTACATGTGTCGTGTCATGTCTGATGTTGCACACCATGTAAAACAGCGATGGTAATAATTAATCTTTCTTGTTACAGCTAATCTGATATACTACCCGCAACTTAGCAGTACCTTCTTTACAAGCTATTAATAATAAATTACTTAATTAAGTTTACGTCATATAAAACACACATATGCCTGTGTATAAATAGATTGCAATATTATCCAGTTTCTTCCAGTATGACATAAGAAATTCAATCGTATAATTTAATTGTCACGGAGTTGAACAGAAGAGACGTAAAAATAAAAACTATAATCTTACGAAAATTCGCATTTTTTGTCACAGATGAATATGCAAGACAGAAATGCAAAACATTAAATCGTACGCATGACACATTAATAATCTGTAAAAGATACGGTATAATAATTTCAATGATCCGCATGAACACAAAGAGACAAATTTTTCTTCGATATAAATATAAATAGATATACATACAATGTATATATGTATATATCTCGCCTTTTTATTTCCTATCCTTTCTCTGATTTCTAAATATTGTGGTACAATAGACTGCCAAATTTATTATAGTATGCGCAGTGTGGCCCCTCGCATAAGAGTGTAAGAGATATTTTCTTTTTCCTGACTATATCATAATTCTAGATTCGAATAAATTCGATCCTATGGTCGTTCACTTTTTTTACGCCGAAGTGACTGACATAAAAAAATATATCCAGCCACCTTCCCCATCCGGATGAATAGCTATAAAATTACATCTCTTCATACGTGTATATAGACGTTCAGAATCTCTAAGTCACACTTTCCTCGTATGAGTAATGTAGATTTTATTAACATCGATAAGTTTCATAATTCTTATCGATTACGCTAATTTTTCTAGATTTTATTTTCTACAGTTTCATGGCCACATAAAATTATTCACTCGTAAATTTACAGATAACTTTCTTTCCTTTATCTCAACGGACAGAGATGGATGCTTCTTATCAATCCTTTTACAACGTCATTGTAACATAAATTGTTTTTTAATATTTGTTTTTAATTTTAATGAGGACAATGAAATTCTTCATATCGTAGGATTTCACAGATGTTATAAGTGATTATATTTGCAACGTTTTGGTTAGTTAGAAACGTAATATAGAATTAATAATGTTATAGTGCGTAGTTCAATGTTATATACAATTTCATCGATAAAATTAATAATAAACGTTCTGATTAGAAATTTTATAGTCAATATTTTTTCTTTTGCTTCTTAAGTAAAGATCTCTTTGAAATCTATCTCCTTAAGATACTTTCGTCTTTACAATATATTGTATTATCAATGCTGTATGCTTTCTGTATCTCTGTATTATAATATTATTCATTGTATATCGAATTCTCTAGTCAGACAACGGAACATCTGCAAACTTCTACGATATTGAAGTTAATAAAATGTGCCATTAAATATTCATAATATAAATATATATCCCCGGGATATATACGTACGTGTATACATATGCGATTGAAATTATATCATGTATGACGTTTGTAGTATTGTTTATACTTGGGTTTGTGCAATATGTGTTTAAATTCAAATACATAAATGTAGATAGATTATT
>NW_017259334.1:1156338-1157749 GCF_001594045.1 Atta colombica | reverse complement strand
TATATATATACACAAGTATACTTCTCTACTATATTTATACACGCGTAATGTATGTAATTAATGTGTGTGTGTGTGCGTGTGTGTGTGTGTGTGTGTATATAAATATATATAATTATTGAATAACATCGAAATAAGGTACTTTTGCGATTTAATCATAAACTCTAAAAGACAATAGTACTAAAGACATATATAAGACAATAATTAATACAATGATAATCGCAATCAATAAAACATCTTTTAACAGCGTATCTATAAAGATTTATAAAAATCAATTGCGTAAAATTGTATACTTAATACAATTAATACGAATAAAAATAATAGAAAATATAAAGAACGTAACAAAAGTTATATTTACATACTGATCATTAATCAGATAATGGAAGCACTTTAATTTATTGGATATATTTTCATATTTATCCTGAATTACCTGTTTAAACAACTAATTCGTCATTATGCCATGAATGCCTGTGTGATTTTATAAATTAGAAAACAAGTTATAAATCGAGTTATAAAATAGTATACAAAGTATAATAATACATCAACATTGCGCATATCAAGGCCATTTTCTAAATATCTTAGCTAAATTGTCTATAACAATTCGAATTGTTCGTTAAAATAGAACATCTTTCTTTGTACGACGGGAGTATATAATGGATATACCCACTAAGAAAGAACATTCACTTAATCTCGATCAACAATTTCAAAACATAGTCCAGTCTTAAATAATGTCAATATTAAAATTATTGGTTGTGCTTTCATATAGTATATCTTTTGATACATAAGCATAATAAGATATCGGCGGCAAATAAGTCAATCATCTACAATGGCAGAATAGGAAAGAGAAAATTATATAAAAAAATCCGGTATGACTGATGAATATGGATCAAAATTCATAATCCTAAATATCTCAGGATCAAACCTACAAATATCTATGCGATAATGCACTTAAATTAATTTTCCTGCAAAAAATAATACAAAACTATAATATTTTAAATAATTACTCTATCTCCTGTACTTTTTAATTATTATATTTGAACGAGCGCGAGCGTGTTATGGCAGATAGTGCACTAGTTTATCATGGCAGAGGTTCCTGGTTCGACCCTGGTAAGAATAAATATTTATGCTCGTGTCTTCTCTCAAAAAATTGAATAATCAGTGTGCGTACCACAAGCATAGAAAGAGATGTAAGGCCGGAATGAGACTATGCATTGAAGATTGAGAAAAATTGAAATTTGATCAATAAGGACAAAGAAATTTTAGCTCCTATTGTTTTGGTCTGAGTCCGATCTAACACAGGCTAGAAGTCTAATGTAAGAGAAAAAAGAATATTAAAATCTGTAACCTGGAAACCTATAACAAGCATTGCAAGTCACGTCATAATTCAGAATGTTGAATTCAAAGCACCTGGTCT
>NW_017259334.1:1151844-1156238 GCF_001594045.1 Atta colombica | reverse complement strand
TATATATACATACGTAATGACACTTTACTCTTACTTATTAAATATTCATTTTTTGCAGAAAAAATAATTTTAATTTACAATTATAATATATATACCAAAAATAATTATTTACACACTGAGCAAACCTAGTGATTCTTAACTTTGACATTTGGCATATTGTTACCATAATTGATCATGTAGTGTTTGAATACAAAAATGAATTAATTAAATCATTTTTTTCTACTTTTTATTGTACCACATTTTCATGCATACTTGTAACAAACACAAAGTCAAGAACCATTAGATTTGCTAGGATCATTTGTATAATCAAAGAAGAGAAGAACCCGGAGTTTTTGATCGAGTAATTATTTATTTTGCTTATATCAACAAATATTAGTTAAATACTGAATTCCTAAATAATTTCTTGAATAATTTACGTTACATTGTATACAATTTTTTTATTAAATAACTGTTCCGTTAAAATAAAAAACGATCAAATTTAATTTTTAATTAGCCTATTAACTATATACGATCCTATCTCTAGACAATCTGAAGTACGAGGGACATTTGAAAAGTTTTGAGCCTAACATAGAAACAAGTATTTTTTTGGTCAACTTCAGTTTTATTTATTTTTATTTTATTTTTCAACACAATCTCTTTTTAAGTCATTACACTTTTCTCAGCGATGCCCTAACTCATCCAAATAATAGTTGGTGTTTTACTCTGCAAAATAGGCTTCTACGAATGCGATAACCTACTCGTTCGATAAAAATTTTTCCGAATCAAACTTTAAGGAAATCTTAGGAAACAGAAAAAAGTTGCTGGGAGCGATCCAGGTCTGGTGAATATACAGTGGTCAATCAATTCGAACTGCAATTCATGAATTTTTACCACAACGACATCATCAAAGTGTGAGATGGTGCGTTATTTTGATAGAACAGCACTTTCTTTTTTTTCAAATGTGGCCGTTTTTTCGCAATTTCTATCTTCAGCTTATCAATTAATAATGCGTACCCCCATTATTGTTTTATCTTTTTCAAAATAGTGATTCGATGAACACAATTTGATCCATGACTATTCTAAAGAACAGTCGTCATCATCTTCCGGTTTTCGGTATATAAAGAAACAAAGGAAAATACGATCATTATCATTGCCGATGAATCTGTCTTCCGAACAGGTTCACCCTTTACAATCCACTGTTTTAACTGTTCTATCGTCTCAAGAGTGAAATGGATCCAAGTTTCATCAACAGTTATTAATCGAAAAATCCGACTTGTTTCGCTTAAATCGCTCCAATAGAACCTTGGAAATCAAATGCGTTTTTGATGAGCAAGTGCCAATACGCAATTAACTTAATAACTACACGACTAATTCTTTAGTCAATGATAAACACATTCTTTCGATATACCCACAGTTTCTGCTATTTCTCTAATCTCGATGGTCGTCCAGTATCATTTGATGAACTTTTTTGATGTTATCGGTGATGGTCGCAGTTGTTTGCCGTCCCGAACGGTCAGCTAGTTCAACCACGTTTAAATTCAGCGGTCCATCTTTTTGCGATAACAAATAATGGAGTAACAGCGTCCAACTTAGTTTTAACTTGCGCTTTTTCAATGCAAGAATTTAATCACAGTATGATATTCGTTTTTTTCCATTTTTACGAGGGCAAGTCAATAAGTTCTTAGAAAATCTGTAGGCACTCACAATGTTATGTCACATTACTTTTTGACAAGTAGCATCTCTCAGCTGATTACTGTAAAATTTTGAGCGGAATTCGCGTGGTTTCATTTCTGTAGACGATTAAAGCGAACAATATTTGTATTTTTTGCAAAATAGAAAAAAACGAGTTTCGTGCAGTGATCAAACATCTACATGAAAGGTTTAACCGAAAGAAATTAAAGCCGAGTTGAATAATGTTCATAGCACATCTGCACTAGCGTTTGCGACTGTATATAATTGAATGAATTTAAACGTGGTTGTACATCCATATGTGATGCACTTCGTTCGGGACGTCCAATGATCCTCCAAATGAGGCTGCTACGCCAGAAATCGTCGATAAAATCCACGATATTGTTTTGACTGATCAATGAGTGAAAGTGCGCGAGTTTGTTGAGATCACAGGCATATCATATGGTACAGTGATTTCAATTTTGCATGAACAATTGGGTATGAAAAAGCTATCGGCAAGATGGGTGTCGCTTTTGTTCACTGTAGACCATAAACGCGACCGTATGACGATTTCAAGATTCAATGTTTGGAGATGTTTCAATGTAATCCAGATGAATTTCTGCGTCAATTTATTACTGTGGACGAAACATGGATCTATTATTTCACACCGAAGGAACAGTCAAATCAATGGACTCAAGGTAAGCCAGTTCCGAAAAAGGCAAAGACCATAAAGTCGGCCGGAAAGATGATGGTCACAGTTTTTTAAGATATACGTATAATTCATATCGATTACCTTCCGTCGAAGCAAATGATCAAAGGCAATTATTACGCAGCTTTATTGGACTGTTTCAACAACATTTTAAAGAAAAAATGCCCTATTTGGCGAAGAAGAAAGTGCTCTTCCATCAAGACAATGTTCGGGTTCGTACGTGCCCGGCACCGATGGCCAAATTGAACGAGTTCCGCTATGAATTGCTTCCCCATCCAGCATATTCGCCAGATTTAATCGCCCTCTGCGATTATTTCCTGTTTCCAAACTTGAAGAAATGGTTCGGAGGAAAGAGATTCACCATCAGAGAGCAGAAACAGAGGCGTATTTTGAAGGGTTGGACAAATCATATTATTCGAACAATTTGAAAAAGTTGGAAAATCATTAGATCAAGTGTATCGAGCTGAAAGGAGATTATGTTGTGAAATAAAAATAAATCGATCAAAAAAAAATGTGTTTTACTATGTTTATTATATTTTTCTAAAAACTTATTGACTTGTCCTCGTACTAACCTCGACTAGCATAAATGACTGTTAACAACTGAGCGTTCAAAATAGCTACAAGCTTTCAGATATCTTTCAAAGCATGTATGTACGATTGTAGTACCAGAATTTTAACAAGTAATGTCATCTTCATGTTGAGACTTAAAATTTTTCAAACGACCTATGTTCAACTGCAATGTTCAACATTATTAATAGAATTTAAGCGTATTATCGCATATATAGACATATCTATTGCATTTATCGATTGTATTAATCTATGTATAAATTGTCTCTCCCTTCCCGAGATATTTAGATTTTTTTTAAAGAATCCTCTTCCTCATATACAGTTTCTTTCTTTTTTTTTTATTCATTCTATAATTCTACTTTTAATTGTGTGTCATGAACGACTTCATACGCATAAGCATGAATATTTACACAATTTATATTAATCTCTTTTACTCGTCGTGCGCGTATCGAAAAAAGACAGCAAGTTCGAAATCAGCTCAAAATGGGAAACCGATTTTTTCCCTTACGATTGCAAATGGCAGTAATGTCGCGCAAAATGAATTCGTTATTCTTATTATAATTACGCACACCTATATAATCGATGGCAGTATATTCCGAGTAGTTTTCGCGTCGTGTTCGTACTACCCTTCGTCATTTCTCGCACCTATTTACTTGCAAAATATGCATAATTAATTTTGCGCTAAAATTTCCTATTGCATTCATCGCGCGAATGCATTCATTATTAACTCGACGCGTCGTCGGTCACTTACACGGCGCGTTTACTACAACACATTAATTAATGGCCCATTAAGTTTACACAATAGCTGTACGTACATTACATTGCACAGCTCGAGATATAGTATGCGCATACACACACCGGTCGCTTTACGGATATCCCAGAGAGAATTAACGACAAATACCCGCGGATACGTACCGCGAGCGGGGATAATCCTAATCTGAATATGTCGTGTAAATACTTACACAAAAGGCCAAGTTATATACAAGTTTCTAACACTAGGCGACTTTGTGTCGGGTCTCAGAAAGCTTCCACAAAACTAGCCGGAAATAGTCCCGTGCGACCGGTACGCTGCTGCATACCTTTGTACCATCCGTCGTCGCGCTTCTTCTGCACATATATTATGTCCCCTACACGGAGCTCCAGCTCGAACTCGCTATTAGGTGGATACGGTACGATACAACGGAATCTGTATCCCGTGCTAAAATTGAACATAGTTATCATGAAATAACGAGGACTGTTATAATTTTGTGTCTGACGGGCGAAAGTTAACAAGGGTTAAACCAGGGCATTTGAGGGACAAAATTATACGTACCGGTCGCGAGACGATTGCTGCTTCATTTGCTTTCCCATTCCAGCATCTAGCGAATTACTCTTGCGATGATGATTTCCAACGGTCGCGCATTGCACCATTGCACCAGATTCATTGGATCTAGGTAGGAATAAAGAGCCAATGTGTAATAAAACTATCGTT
>NW_017259334.1:1140136-1151744 GCF_001594045.1 Atta colombica | reverse complement strand
TAATATATAAAATTTTTAAAAATTAAACGATTCAGCATCACACAAGCATAAATAAACTATATATAAATTATACATCATTTTGTACACAAAATTATCAGCAAAGAACTATATAACAAACATTTAATGGATTTATCACAGTTATCACATTGGGATTTTTTTCCAAACATGCAAATTATCTGCAATCACAATGTTTCTCTAACTATATAAAATAAAATTTACCTTGTGCAAAAGAGCGTGCTACAATTCTGTGATATAAGAAAAACGACTATAAACATTAATTATGCAGCTAACGTAAAATAGATTGTATAAATGTAATCTAGATTTTTCTAAGCTTACCTTGAAATTAAGCAGTTCTATCTAATAAAATATAAATACTAATATAAAGAAAAAACAATCAAGGAAACGATAAGTACTTATATAAAATTCTCAAATATGTATATTAACTTACACGTAGGCATGTCTTCGTAAAAATTAAAAAATGTGATCGCTTAAAATATGAAGATATTAATTTTATATAGGATACTTTTATCAGTAGAAATAATATTTTGTACTTTCATTAAAGTTACACAATTGTGTTATTAATTGTTGTAAAAATAAAAATATTATCTAAACAATATCGCAGCTTTTCTAATGTCATCGAAAAACGATGATTGTTCTTTTCATACTTAATGAATAATTATAATTTATGGCAGAAGAGTTCCATGAATTTCGAGTCACCGGTTCATATTTAGGATTACAAACGACTAACCTCTGCATTACTGACACTGGTAAGGAGGGTCTCTCCTTGTATTTCAGTCTCTGTGAGGATGTGACGTGCCCTTGAACAGAGCCCGGACATAAGCGGTGTGGGCTGTTTGAAGCATTTAATTCCTGTGTGGGTACCACCTGTAGCAACTGACTTGGGCAAGACCCGGATCTGCGATTGTCAATTCGTCCCACCCATCCCGTCCCAACACAATATTAGAGAAACATTTCAAGGCGTGCAGTTTGTGTCATGCCGCACAAAGCATGATAACGTTTAAACATTTACATTTTTCGTGAGTGGCTACCTAAGTGATCAGCCACTTATCTATTTACTCTATACGTGTGCATAATTATTGACGCAACGATCATGCAACGATCTTAGCAAAAAAGAAAAAAATAGCGCTTTTATTTAAACTTCGACAAACATTCATACGCGCGCATACAAATTGCTTGACAATCTGAGAACACGGTATTCGCAGTGTACACAATAAATGCATGTATGTGTATACGAAAATTAGAAGGATTAGATGGAGTACATGTCAAACAAAATCAATTATCAGAACGTGCAAATTATAAATCATCGTTCTCAACTTTTGGTTTATAATACAGATTGTATGTACACATATACGTATTCATAAGTTCGCGATAATCTGAATTAATCGTCTACTCACCGAACGTGCATCGGATTGACGGAATTACCGTCGTCGAATACAGGATTATCCATTGAGTACGTAGCAGGTGGAGGCGATTTAGATTTCTTAATATTAGTCAAGCGGCGCATCAATGAAACGCATTTATCCTTCTTTTCTTTCGTCTGTAATAAGTATATGTGAGCAATTATATTATCGCAATATGTACAAACATTTATCACAGGAATGATACCTTTTCTGTGGTTCTGGATGCTGTCGCGGCGGCATTCGACGGTGCGATACCGCTCGCTACACGCAGAGTATTGTTCGGGCTTCTGTTCATATCGCCTGTAGAAGAGGAAGAAGCGGAGATGGTAATGCTACTGCAGCCATTATTAGCGTTATTGATGCCAGTTGCCGGTTGTAACGACGACACGGTGATTTGTTTACCAGGGGAAGCTGAAAAGAAATGTTGTATAATTGTAGCATCAATGAAAAGCATAATCTAATGCGATTTATTTCAAATACATACGAATATTTGCCGTCATCACCGCGCTGTGACTGCGTCCAAGTGGAGCAGCGGCATTTTGATCGTTGTGTCGGGGCGGACTAGTTTCTTGATTCGGTCCCTGATTAGACTGAGCGGCGCCGTGCCAGGACGAAGATACAGTTGTCGTCGTGGATGGGCTGATGGCACGCGGTGGTAATTCAGGCGGCGGCAGTGTACGAGGATTGTACGGTTGTGGCGCGGGACCCTTGCTCTTTGTGTACGTTACCGCCAAACGTGACTCAGTATTCGATGGGGCGTTTGATAGTGGCGAACCTTGATGTTGACTCGGTGAATTTGGAGATCCGCGGCACAGCCCGCGTTGACATCTGCTGCAAATATACCGGAAACTGTAACTTAGAAATGACCAGACTAACCCACGAGACAAAGATTAGAACGCAAATGCTTACTTGGCAGGTGCAACGTAATTTCCAGGAAAAACTCCGCACTTCTGAGTACGATTAGACGTTCCTTTGAACCATCCGTCTTGACAGCGTTCCGTTACCATGTAAATCCCACCCTTTCGTAATTCAAGCTCATCCGCTTTCTGGGGCTTGTATGGATACAATGCTACATATGCCGCTGGCAGATGCGTCGCAGTGGATGCGCTAGTAGTAGTCTGGCCAGTAGATATACTTTGTGACGCCTGAGCAAGAACAAGATCGCTGCTACCACTTCGTCTATGACGAAGATTATGATCCGTACAACTACCGCTCGTCTAATAAAAGAAAATTCAAATTTAGTATTTAAAAAATGTCAAAATATAAAAAAACAAGAGAGACTTATGATCATATATGTAGCTATCCATACAGAAATTGTTAGAAAAACATAAATAAAGTTCCCTTACTTGTAAGGAGGAAAATGACTCATTGCCTCCACTATTATTGGCGTTATTAGGGGCACTGTCTACCGGAGGACTAAGTATTTCAGCGCTATGTCTATGATGGGGATGTGCATGGTGACCTGTATTGACGGCAGTGAAACTATGACGTTTAACATTATGTCTGTTGCCGACCGCCGGCGGTGACGTTGCAGGACTACCAGGACTACTCGGAGCAGTACTGGAACTGCTGGACGTAGTCGAACTGTTGGGAGTGTTTGGAGTAGTGGTTGTGGAGCTGCCACCAGACGATACGTTTGAGACAGAATCAGACACCTGTAATGCAGCGTTCTGTGCAATATAACATCAAAACACATGTCTTACAAAACACACCTTATGTTGAACTAGTAAAGAGTGCTTTCTAGAAAGAGTTACAAATATAGCGTATAATAAATCTCTCTTTATTTCTATTTAACATTAATAAATAAGAATAACAATGATTCATGACTGTATCTTATACTTATTTCTTGCTAGAAAGCATCCAAATGCTTGATCAGAAATGTATACCTGCACCAATTGCGGTCGAGATTGACTCGTTGTTTGCACATTACGCGAATGATCGGTTGGTATTAACGGCGTGGTTTCTTCGTTCGTCGGAGTTGGCGGGGCTACCCTCGACGGTCCCGGTTGTACACTGATTAAAACATTAATTAATACATGTTTACTTAAAAAAACATGGCAATTATATTAATCAATCGTTTTACTTACTTGGTCGAGAGTTTCATTAAAGCTCTAGCAACGCTGTTTAGCTCGACAAAAGCCAGCGGAAAGATACCAATTCTGTCCAAAAGTTTACCTTCTGCCCAATTTTCGTCTACTCTTCGGATAACGCTGATAACTTCTCCCTGAGGAATACATTTATTTTGTACATATAAACATGTCATTGACACATTAATGGTAAATGATTATGAAAGTGATATGTGAAACTACCTTGTTAAAAGTTAAACAACCATCCTCATCATCATTTGTCATCCTAAAATCATATAGCGCTTTACATTGAGGTACATGCGGTGTCAAAGGCGTCATCACCTGAAAATTGTGATAAAGGAAATTATGATTAATTTAAATTTACATTATTCAAACTAGTCGATATTTCAAGATGCCTGGATTATACCTGAACGTAAGACAAAGGAAAGACACCATGATTATTGCCACATTCCCCGAAATACCAATTGTTGTCAATCTTCTTCCGAAGAATGACTATATCACCCTTCTTGAAACTCAAATCGCTACAAGAATAAACAATAATATTTACACAGCAAGATAAGAAAATATACAAATAAAACGTGATTGCACAACTTCTAAAACAAACATCTAATGCTCACCCTGGTACTTTGGAGACATAATCGTAGATCGCTCTTCCGTACGCTTGATTATGTAGATGCACCTGCTTGGCGGCAGCATTGGAATGTCGTACTGCCGGCTCGGAGGCGATGGCAGGTGCGAGATTGCCGGTGACAATAGGAGCCGGAGCAACCTGGTGACCACCAAACAGCCGTTGGGGCACGGCAGTGCCACCCGAGGACCTCGACAACGGTAGTACGGACTTGGCCTGATTTTTCGGCGCGGCGTTGCGCATCCCCTCGAGGATACGCATCAGCAACACGTTTGGCGGCAGATCGTCCACCTTGGCATCCACGAGGACACGGCATTCTGGGCAACGTAGCTCGCGATGGGTACTGACGATCTCCTCCAGGCACTTCTTGCAAAACGTGTGCTGACACGGCAGTACCTTGCTAGACGTGTCGAGTCGTTCCAGGCATACCGAGCACTCCAACAAGTCGTTCAACATGCACTCGTCCATCGTGGAACGGTCCCTCGGCTTTCCGTGCACGCCTGTACTCAATCCTTCGATCCCTCCAGGTTCCTCGGTCGTACCCAATGGTATCTACTCTAGATTCCTCTTCGTCGCTGCTCTTAAACTCACTCTATCGAAACGTACTCCCTCCCAATTGTTTCCTCTCACTCTTTCTTTCTTTCTCGTTCTTTCTTTGTCGTTGCTCCCCGCCTTCAGTCTATCTCTCTCAAATACCCACCGTTGCAAAGAGAAACAGACTATCGTATATAGTTGGGCTGCAATTCCGGCACCGTACGTTACCGTCGAGCGCAGGAATTCAATTCGCTTTTACTCGTTCCTTCTCTCTCTTCTTACCCCTCTCTCTCACTCACTGTATAGTGTATTCCACTCTATCGTCTCTATCCGCCCTTTGCGCTCGCTCACGCTCGCTCGCGGCTCGAGAGAAGGTGTGCGTTGTCCCGTTCAGCCCCGTTCAGTCCAGTTCCCCGGAATACGCACGCTCTTCTATTCGCTCGGTCAATCGACGGTTTGACTAACGACGTCTCAGCGGTCTCGGCTCTCGCATGTCGCACGGCGGTGGCTGACGGCACGGCCTCGGCGCGCATCGCGGCCACGACATCGATCAATCGCGCACATCGTCGATTCCGTTGATTCCGCTCAGGGCGGGTTCGTGCACCCGCGACACCGTCGTCGTCATCCTCCACGCCGACGAACCCGACGACGACGTTATCCGAACGTTGACTCCTTCGTTCCGTCCGTGGCGTTTCCCCTTCTTTCTCTTTCTCTCTTCTTCCCTTTTCTCCCTCTCTTTCATGCGTTTTTTTAAAAGTCATTCGCCTTGCACGCAGACCGGTGTGTACTACTATTGTATACTGGTGTACTGGTGTGTACGCGCCCTAGTCGCCGCCAAATGTACGCGCGCCAACTTCAGCACGCTCGTGGTTCGCATCGCGCGCGTGTTGCACATCTAGATATTCTCCTGCGTCATGATCATTTCACAAAAAAAAAAAATCAAAATTAAATTTTTATCTATTGATCTAACGTTGCGTAAACAATTATGTTATCTGTTTTTAACTTACATATTTCTTATTACTAATCTCATATACTAATTTCTCATTCATACGTACGCAACACTTAATTTACTCATATAAATGCCGAACCGTTCAATCCAGTAAACGAGAATGGATTAAAATGGATTGGAATTTTTTTCTATCCGAATGCGTATTTTAAATAGCAAATACTTTTTTGGGATTTAATTAGATTCAATTGGATTCAATTAGATGCAATTGGATTGAAAAAATTGCATTTCCTATTCAAAATTTTAAATTGAGCAGTATTCACAATTGTATTTGTGTGCACAGAAAAAACTAATATTATTTTTAGATTAAAAAGCATAGAGATATGCTCCAATTCCTATAAATGAATAAAAATGCATTCAAAATTGAAAATTTCATTTTAATATTCGTGAATCAATATTTATGAAAATCTGAATCCATTTCAATTCATTTCAATCCATTCTCATTTGCTGGAATCTTCATTGCGCGGCAAGTGATCGAACTGGACGTTTAAACTTAAGTCCAACGTTTTTCGAACACACCTGCTCGGTGTACATACACGCTTCGCATCAGTTATGCATCAACAATCAACAATCCGTTCTAGATGAAAAGGAGTGGGATTCCTTCCATCGTAGTGCAGCTGGTGGGAAAGTCAATAGCGTGCGTACTACGAACACTGGCGTAGCTTAGAGTAGATTCGAGTAGAATAGATACGAATACGTTCTTAATAAAAAGTGCGTGACTCAAGTCCGGAATCGGAGTCGGCCAGAGTCGATGTTTCTCCTCGGTTTTTCTTCACGCGTTAACGACACTGCTGTTTGTGAGCTAGATATTAAAGTCTTGTGTTTACGTCTTTCTGATAGGCATACGACGCATTTCTTCTGCGAGGAATCGATGGTAAAAATCATGATTATTCTTAGCGTCGATTCAACTCGCTTTGAATACTGAAACGTTATGACATACGGTCTCTAAGATTACGAATGAAACAGTTATCTGAATCCGCTGTTATATATAAGCGGCATCTGATTTTGCAATCAATTGGCTGAAATTGATAAAGTACTTGTAAATTGATAAAGTAATCTACACATTTTTATAACGTTTAACCTAAAGCGTTATCACAGAAACGAATAGGATAAAGACTTTGCCTTAGTGGACTTTGCTTAGAAGCTGAAGAAAATTTTAAAGACACGTAAAGCGATTTATAAGTTTATTAAGAAAAAAATTAGGACAGTTATATAAAAATAATAAAACACATAAAAATCTAGGTATTTTTATGTCATGTAACTATATAAACTAGAGAACTTTCAAAAATATTGTTTATTAAAAAAAAAAACTTTTCGATGTTACAGAACGTCTTTAATTATCAGAACTTTTTATTAGAGATTTTACTTTATTCACTACTGATTGTGTGCAGTTTATCTACAAAGAAAGAATGTTTGAAAATTAAGGACTTACTTCCAGTATCGTTGATATGAAACAATAAACAATACTTAAATGATATCGTAGTTTAAGATATGCTGTCATCAAGATGCATTAACTAGGACAATCGTAAAGATTACAGCTGACCCATTTGCTAATACCTTATCCAATAATATGGGTAAATACAATCAACAATACATAATATAACATTTAATACTTTTATAATTAATTGCGTCATACTGAAATCATTCTTTTATATTTGCCTAGTGATGGCAGGAAACGAAAATGTGCCAGGAGCCTTGGCAGATGATCCATTATCTGCAAGACTGCAATGGCTACGTCAGCGCAGAGAAGCCTTACAAGAGAAGCTTGCTCAAAAAAATAATGAGTTGAAAAACCTGTGCATAGAAGAGGCGGAATTAACCGGAGTTTTACCACCGGAAATACCTCTGGAGCCTGGTGAAAGTCCACCAACTTTTCGTAGAAAAGTGGGCACTTCCTTTATACATCCACAAAAATTGATTCTCAAGTTGAAGACATCTGATGTTGTAAGATTTTGTTTTAAATGTAATGGTACAAAAATCGATGTAAATATGTTAGATTGGAGTTATATCCTCTATTTACGGTATGTAGGAGGAATCTGAATTGGAGTTGGAAAAACAAATACAGCTTGGAATTGTGGAAGCTGCGTTGGGTATTATTAACGATCCTATGGAAAGTAAGGCTACACGACGCAAGCACAGACTCGCTTATCAGCAAAGTCAGCGAAGACTACAAGAGTTGGAGACGCAACTGAACTTTATCAGGCAGACTCGTGGTAAAACACAGCGTCCAACTCAATTGCCAGTGAATACAGGAAATTATAATACGCAACCACATTCACATATTAATGTAAAGCATAGGACAAAGAAGCCACGACCACCTTTAGATAGTACAGGTATTATATATATATATGCATGTGTGTGTTAGAGAAAAATTATTACAATTCTTATAATTTTACAAAATAACGTTTCAATCTATAACATATAATTTGTATACAGGAAATGAGATAATAAGTCCGAAATCTGTTGGAAGAAGTATTCTTCATGAACCTGGTATTAGTTTGAGTCCCTTGGCACCTGAGGACAAATCGAATACTTACAGCGGACATGGATACGAGGAGCAATTAACCATACCGAGTGTTAGCAATCATCATTATCACAGTGGCACATATCCCGGCATAAGCCCTGTTGAACAATCGAACATTAAGATCGTGGAACACGATCACAATGATAATCACAATGTCTACATTTTACCCGATCAGTATCGCGCGCGTACGTATTCCCATGGAAGCGGCGGATCTCGAGGTCATTATCAGGATACCGAGAGAATGTATCGACCTTACGTGCCGAACACATATACCGAAGACGAACGTCAAATGCGCTACCTTAAATTTCAGCATATGCAGAAGCAACAACAATTGCAGGATCAAGTGCAGCATCATACTCACAGATTACAGTATTCAGGTTCCTTTGAATACAAGCACCTCGATAATGCGGATATCTTACGGCGAAGCGGACAGGGAACCTACGACAGAGATTTTCGCTCATCTCATTATTTGCCCATTGATTACCAGACCTACTATAAGAACAACGCGCAATCTCAGCAAATTTTACAGAGGCGAGATCGTGACTCGTCATTATCATCCTGCGTTAAAAACATTTCGCGGCACAGTGGTGGCAGTACATCGATCGAGGCTCCATTGCCATCCGGTTATTGGGTGCGCCATCATGATGATATTCACTGGGTGAGCACAGACGAACCTGACAGATTCGGCAGTTTAGATCGTAGACGTCGAAATGCTCAACACAATAGTGTCAGTGAGGCAAATCTTGACACGCAATCGCGTTATCGCACGGTTGCTGTTGCGTGTACTAAAAGCTCGTCGAGCAGCAACGTCACTGCGTCATCCCATCAGCATCACTCCGTTCATCTGCTGCCATTATCCGAGCAACAAATGCCAACGAACAACAAGATGCTGCTGCGTACACAGTCATTGGGAAGCGTAGAGACCTGGAACTCGAGTCATTCGCATGATTCGCACGATGGTAAGGATGCGACGGAATACATCAATAACAATCGTAAAAGTCGTCAGAAAGAGTGGTACGAAACATCGTTGGATGCAGGAGTGAGTGCAGGCTTGGATCACAATCTGATCGCCGCACGAAAAAATGTGCATTATCAATCGAGTCCACCGCTTGCTCGTATTAAAACTGCCACTAATGAAAACGTAAGAGATAATCAGATGACGGGCGGTCCGTCACTGCCAATAAGCCCTGCGAATCGTCACAAGCGAGATAATCCTGAGGAGCGGCAGCACTCAGTACAACAATCTCATCCTCGTTATGATCAGCCCATGACTAGGTCGAAAGTATTGGAAATACCGGCCGAATCAAAGCCATCCATGGACGTCTGCGATAATGTGATACGACCGTTAGGCTCACCGCAAAATTGCACGGTTGTGCAGCCAGGAAAATATCAACCATATAGAGAAGTGACAAAGCCTTTCGAAATGTCGGACTTTTACAAGTACTCGACAAAATTCCGCAAGAGGAACGAAGCTGCCGCGCAGTCTCAGGTCGGCAACGGAGATTCTCCGCTCCAAGAGAATCGTCCTGCAGAAACAGGCATCGCTGATTTATCTAGAGATCCCAATTCTTATAATTTCGGATCAAACGATAATGTTACCGCTAGTCCGGTACAAAGAAGACTCTATCAGCCAGTACAGCGCATGACTTGTCAACCTTATCTCTCGTCGTTGAGATAATTGTTTGCGCTCGCATATAATGTAGGATATAATCATGCCTGTCACACAAATGTTTACAGAATTATTTATTCTGAGAATAGGCTGGTCCTATCGATAAACATTTTTTTCATTCTTTAGTTCACTATTTTGCAGCATACAAACAGGGTGTCACGCTTCTTCCCCCATAACATTACGATTTCAAATCGAAAAATAGAAAAACGTTAAACATTAATTAGTAACGAGATCTGTATATATAGATATACATATATATTCCGAAGATATAATTACACAATGTTGTTCACATATTTTTCGTTTCTCTTTTGAGAATTAATCATTTATCAATATCATTCTTGATATATTTATCAAAATTGTAACATAAGCATTTTTATTTTAAGAAATTTTACCTTTATATATTGCATACGAGATATGTTCTAAAAGAGTAGAAAAAGAAAAAGTAAGAAATTGGAAGGATGCAAGGATTATTCAATCCTGATCTCGATTAATTAATTAATATTGGGGACCTGAATAGTGCCTTTTATTAATGGAAGTATCAAGTGGATAATAATAAATTATATTTTTAACTTACATGATCTTAACATGATTCAATAATTTCATTGAAAATTATTCTCCACTTGTTGACTTCTGATAATTGTATTCATAATTGTGTTCAGCGATGTACATATTTTTTCTACAAATGAATTGCAATGAACTGTGATTTCTTCTAGAGAAATCGTCAGATTGATAAGATATTAATTGTTGTTAAATACAATTTTTTCTGGATTATATCATTAAATAATATTGAAAATTTGCATTTTTTAGTATCCTCAGACTCTATTTTTAGAGTCTAAGAACTATTTTTATAGATTCTATCAAAAGTCGTATTGCTTACGACTGAATATTTGAAAATATGCATTTTATATATTTTACTATAGATAGATTGAAATATCTAACACTTCTATACAAGAAATGATAAAAGCGTGTGTTCTCAATCTTAGTGGATAATATCGACATGTATGGATGATATTTTTATATAGAAATCGTTTATATGCGCGTATATATTATATTTATATACCGCTCGGCGTATAATATTGAAAGTTAAAATAAATCTCATTAGAGATTTTATTTGTTTACCACAATGTGTTCGCCGGGAAGCAGCTTGATGTTAACTCTATGCTTGATTTATGCGATTTACGCATTAGTCACTATAGCGCTTGTTCTTATAAGTGTTTGTATATCATACATATACAATTTGTATTATTCTCTTCCTATAAAAATGATATACGCTACTACTGTATAGTGTACGCATCATTTGAAGCGATTCAGATTTATTTGATCCAAAAATGTTGGAAATATTTCAGCATCACAGACATAGAAGATAAATGGCCTTATGTTAGCTGTGATTAATTATGCGTTGCGTATTGTATGCTATTTAAAAAAAAATTTTTTTGTACCGCTTTATATGATCGGTTTCATGTTAATAAAGATGCTAATTTAATTATTCTCATTGTATATATAGCAAAAATTTAAACAAGCGAAAAGCAACGAAAAAAAATTTTTTAATGACAGGAGTGCTGAACAGCTTTTAAAAAGGAATTCAAAATATATAATAGAATTATTAAATATCATAAAGCACACGTGATTGTCGTTTAAAAAAAATGGAAAATAATTCAGCTTCAACACGAAAGAATGAAATGAAGAATGAAAAGTCAAAGAAAAAGATAACTATCGAAGTAGATGAAGATGATCCTTGT
>NW_017259334.1:1128473-1140036 GCF_001594045.1 Atta colombica | reverse complement strand
TTTTTTTATATATGTATATATATATATATATATATATATATATAAAATTCATAATTCGGTATTCATAATTAATTCAGGAATATTTTTTTTGTCAACTCCGTTTTGCAGATTTCAGCAAGCAAATCAGACACTGAGATGTTTCGTGATGTATACTGATTTCTATCGCTGTGAGCATATTTTAGGTAAAAGTTCCGAAGCATGTACGTGGTTTAAAGATGCTTTCACGACCATATGTCCAAAGGCCTGGGTGGAACAATGGGATGAACTTAGAACTACAGGCAGATTACCTTGGCAAAAATACAGAACTCAAGGCGAATTCCCCGGCAACAAATATGGCGAATAAAGAGAGAAAAAGAGAAATCAATCATATGGACAAAATTAAAATTTTATATTTAAAACGAAATAATTACGATTAGAAATCATATATATTTAGATATCATATATATTTTGCTAATTAAGAAAAAGATATAATAAAAGATAAAACATTTAAATAAAAGAAAATTAAATAAAAACTATACAGTATAAGAGACAGGAAGGAAATATATGTAATTAATTTACACTTTAGATAAGAAAAAAATATTTAACTTTTATTATACAGGTACAAGATTTATTAATATGAGGTAACTTATCGAAGTACGAAGAAAAAATTACTAATTGTCCGATGATACGTAATTGCTGGATTTCTCTTCTTTTCAATTAACTCTTCTTTTTTTTCAGTATGGTCGATTCTTCTATTTATCTTTACTACACTGGTTGATCTTGCAGTTTAGACACTTTTTTTCTTATAATTGTAAAAAATATACACTGGTCGAAATTTTATTTGAACTTTCAATAAAATACGGATATCTCTCGAGATCCCGTAATAGCACGACGTTTTAAAATAGAGATCTTACATAAAAATGTAAGATTTTTGCGAAACAAAACAATAATTTCGGTATTGTGCACTAGAGCCTGCCATGGATGAAGACAACTTACCGATCTTCGAGTGTTGGCTCTGCATAACATCGCAACCTGCCTATATCGATATATCTATTTCCTATAGGATAATTGATGATACCTGTAAATACGAAATCAAAGACATTTGCTTGAAGGGGATGATTAAAATTATTTTCTGTTCTTTCTTACGTGTACGCGACTATCTTACATTGTATGCAATATATATACATATTGTGAACAATTAGATTTTAGAAATCAAGATATAATCAAGAAACTAATGAGCTTATGATATTTACGAATTGAAATGTTATTAATGTATTGTAAAGTGTGTGATCCACATTGACACATTTGACGAGAAATTAGAACCACCTTACGTCATGTTGTATTCGGTAGTATGTAATTATTATTTCAGGTTTGATTCCTCGATTGATGAATGTATTGGCAATCCTCGTCCCTGCAAATGCCCATCATTTCGTACGGACACAGAATTCCATGGGGGTTGATGTTCCTAGCGAAAAGAGTAACAGAAACCACAAAAATCCTCAAGATTTTGAGAATAAGCCACAGACAATGGATGATCGAATACCATAATTATTTTTCAAAAAAAGGAACACTCACCTTGGTTTCTTTAAATGTGACAATATTGATATATAAGGTGTAATTTGTTTCGTCATCGTTGTTGTATATATCGTTGTATTTGTCGTCGTTATTGTTGATGATGGCGATGGCAGTAGCGACGAGGCTTTTTCATTAGTTTGTTCATTTTGTTCTGAACTTGAGGAAGCAATCACTGATGACTTTAGTTCTAAAGATGCAGCGGGATCAGATTTGTCTGTTCTACTTTCTTTTATGTACTCATTATTTTGTTCTGTAGGATTACTTTGGTATAACCTGGGTTCAGAAGATGACGCATTATCTTGATTAAGAGTTGTAACTTGTTCCTCGTTACAATGATTCGATGCATTTACTGAAGTTTTTTCTCTCCTTTCTGATATTAATTGGCATGGAATCATTTGCGAAAAATCCAATGAGATTTCTGTCGATAAACTCTTATTTTGATTAGATTGCGTCAAGCAAGTATCTCTTCTCGGTCTCGTCTCAATGATCGCAGCTTCGTCATTCATTGGCTGTTCTTGTGATAGATTTTCCTCAATGCATATATCTTTAGATGATTCTGAGATTTCTTGTAACGTACTAGAATAGGAATTTTCAGAAATATCATTAATTTGGACTCGCTTCTTCTTGGTAAACTGACGCGTATGATTAGCAATCTCCTTGAGTTTATCACTTAAAAGTTGATCTACCGCCTCTGGCAATCTAAAAAAACAATCTTCATAATCAAAATACACTAATAGAATGTCAGAATTTCTTTTTTTATTTACATATAAGATAATCTAAATTATTAAATATTTACGCCATATCTGTGGCTTTCATACTTGCGTACTTGTAATTTTTCCCCATGAGTCGGTTACCTAGGGTCGAACAAATTCTGGACAGTTTGAAGCACTCGCGTCGTCCAACATTGATCTTTTGACGTGCTGTTGAAACTTTTGGACCCATGCTGTTAACGCGATTGCGCTGCTGTTGTAACCTTTCCTCAGCTATCTTTAACTGTTCTTTAAGTTTTCTCACTTCGTTGGCCAAGGTAGTTTGTACTTCCTTCTCCAGATCCCATTGACGAAGATTCCCTGACATTTCTGCTAAATGATCTAAGATCGTATACCTATATCATATAAATTATCACGTAAACATAATTTAATATGAAAGCTCTATTGTATGTCGTTTTATTATTATAGTTTGTTTCTCCGCAAATTATTTTGTGTAATTACCGTTTTTCAACTAATTTATGCTCAGTTTCTCTCAAATGTCGCTCTTGTTCCGCTTCTGGAAGACTCGTCAGAGAATCCACTTCTGCTTTAACATCCTTTTTAAGTGTGTCCCAAATATCATTCGCAGTACTGTTATCGTCAGTAATCGAGTCAGATTTATGAGAGTCATTGTTGCTATTATTATTGTCTGTAAGTACAGACGTTGAAGCATCACCGTTAATTTCTTGCTGACATTCTGCTTTATATTGAGAAAGTGACATTGTGGTTTCCATCGTCTCTTCGTGTTCACTCGAAACCGAAAATAAATTTGGAAGTTTTACAGTAGATGCAGTAGAAAAAGTACTATTGTTACTATCTACATCATTTAGATTTTTCTCGACTAGATTTTCTGTTTTGACATCAGGCTCGATCAGATTTTCATTTTGACTGACGTTTATTGTCATGTCATGTTGCACAATTGATTTGTCGTTTATAGTGACGACTCGCTCAATTGCATTCGGCTTCAACATTACTTGCATGTGTTTACAATTTATCTCGTCTGTGCTTAACGTTCTCAAAGCAGATCTATGTTGTTGTGTATCTGTCACGGATTGCTTCTCAAGCAAATTCTCGATCGTTCTACCGTTGGCGTGACTTGAAGCAGTAACATTAGTAATTCGAATGCTGAGATTATTCGGTATCGCTTTCTTACAATTTTTAGTTTGCAAAAAACTTTGTGTGGAATTAGTATGTTTAGCAATATTCACTGAAAGTTTTTTCTCAGCAGAGTTACGACATACGTTTAATTCTGATGTGTCTCTCGTCACGTCATCGTTTTTCTTTCCTTCTGTTGACGATTCTTGAGGAGGATTCTTCTCTGGCGTTTTTAAATTATCTTGATTCTGTTTAACATGCGCTTTCTTTTCACACGTTGACAAAGATTTTATTGGTGAGCTTGCTACGTTAGTATTTGATAATTTATTACTGCTATTACTACTACTATTACTTGCTACTTTTCTCTGTAGTTTCAATTTTTCGCGCTCCAAGATTTCTTGTTTCAAACGACGATACTCCTCTTGCTGTGACGCAGGAAGATGCCTCACGGCCTGCAACAAAGTAGGAAAACCTGCAGAACAAATTAAGAAAGTTTCAGCGAGCAATTTTTCTTTAGTATAATAAATCTTCGAATTGCGAATCTAAACAATATTAATCTCTTTCAAGTAAATTAATAGCATTAAAGAATAATTAGAGGAAACATGCAATCGCCTTACCAGTGGCGTGTGCATATTAGATGAACCGTTAGCTGTTTGTAGCACATCTCGCTTTGTTGCTTGCGTGGACGAACTGGATGATTTCGCTGCTGCTGCTGCAGACTGTTCTTGTTCGTTTCTCACCTCACGCAGAAATTTACTCAAGTTCTTTTCAAAATCGGCGGGGATCTCTTGGTGCGCCTGATGCTTCTCCACGATAGAAACAGACTCGTTTTTCTCTCCTTCGGACTCGGTATCCGTATCGGAACCCAAACTTATCACAAATCGCTGAGTGTCAGATGCATGCAACGATATTTTTGAAGCGTTAGCGTTGGACCATGCGTTTTCGCTAGGCTTCGTATTGTTATCAATCTTTCGTAGATTCAGTCTCCTCTTCACAATCATATTCTGATATTTCTTAGCGTTGTTTACCACTTTCGTGCTCGTGATTGCTTTTCTCGTTATTTTTTTCGGAGGACTCTTTACCGTGTCTAGGCTAGTGTTTCTTTTCCTGCCATTTTGCACCGAGAGAGATGCATCATTAATTTTCTTCTTTATTGTTTCCGATAAAGGCTTCGATGGTAATGGCTTCGACGACAATAACTTCGTTGGCGACGACTTCGACGGCGACGATTTCGACGGCGATGGCTTCGACGGCGACGATTTCGACGGCGATGGCTTCGACGGCAATGGCTTCGACAATAATAACGGAGCATTGTTGCTCACAATACACGTTGTGTTAACTGTAGATGGCATGGTATCTGTCAATATTTGATTTAATGCAAATGTCTGGACATTCGTTATAACAGAGTTTGTAATTGGAGTAGCTGGAGCAATTGGAGGACTGTTGATATCTGCTGATTTCGTTCGTTTTAAAGAAGCCAATAAAATGGCTCGTAATTCATCCTCATCCTCGTCAATGCTTTGTCTTCTACTAACGCTTTTAGTATCGGTGATTTTGCTAACTGTGCCAGAATTCAAATTGTCTGGCGCGGGATTTGTTGACAAACAATGGGATTTAATGTGTTCTTCTTGTGAATATTCGATGGATGTTAATAATATTGTGTGATTCTCCACGTCTCTCTTTTCGGTCATAACATCACCGGAGTTGATAGACTCCTGCGTATCAGTGATACTTTGCAATCTCGTCAATTCTCCATTTTCTATTAAAATCTTATGTGTACTAGCATTATCATTGCTCTTGTTCTGATCAGATTCGGTTGCAATGTGGTCTAAAGTAGACGCATTCGTAATTACATCTCTATGTACATCAGCATCCAAACATGGGTTCGTTTCATTCTCAAACCATTTCATCCAACGTGCATTTTTCCTTCTGCGTTTCTCCTTTTTTCTCCTTTTTCTGCGAGCTAGAGTAGTTTCATTCGCTGACGACGTAGTAGTGACATCAGTCTGTCCCAGCTCAACTGTCTCATGATCTTCCTTGGATGAGCCTCTTTGATCCTCTGATGTATCTAAAGATTCGTTCGCTGAATTGTCGAATGTAGGGAGCGTCGACAAAGCAGGCGCAGATTTTTTCACTACTTGTAATTTTATAGGTTTGAAAATGCTGCTATTCGCGTTTGCGGCAACAATGGTCACCGGTTGCATCTCAGCATTCTTAAAAGTCGGCTCCGGCTCTGGCTCCGGCTCTGGCTGCAGCATTTCACGCTTCTTCAAATGTTGTCGCAGCCGCTTATTCGATTTCAGTATTGGCGCGGGTACTAACTTCCTATTGATCAACGTAGGTATTTTATTCATATCTTTAGTAACTTCTGGGATACCTTGCATATATAAAGGTTCTTGTAATGTTTTTTCTATAGTAATTTGACATGGTGCTGCTTCCATTGGAATGTATTCTATGGCCGGTAAATTTCTGTCGTCGCCAATGGGAGAGTTTAATGGATTCACAGATGCCTCCGGAAGATCATCTATCGTTATCATCGATTCATTCGGCGACATCGATTCGGCATATTTAGTGACGTACGCCGTTGTCGAAGTATTTGCAACGGAATTAAATGGAGGAATTGTCTGCATTTCATAGGCGGGTTTATCATTTCTAAATGTGGAATCCATATTCACAAATATAATACTATCCTTGGCAGGTTGCTCCACGATTTGTTGCATCTGAAGAGAAGAAGCGAAAGTGCCATAGGAAGAGACAGGAGGGGTGAGAAGATCCTTGGACACTGGAAGATCATGCGTATCTGGCATATTCGTTAAGGAATAAGTACTTTCTTGACAACAAATTCCATCTATTAGATCACAAACGACACCGTTGCTGTGAGGATTTTCGAAACCTTTTCCGGTTATATCATTTAAATCCGAATGAAAGGCCTCATTGTTGTACTGTGATGGCGAATAGAATTGCGGTTTACTTGGAAGTGCTTGGTAAGGTAAGTAAGTTTCATTATAATAAGATGTGAGGTTATTCGTTGCAAGTTCATCCTGTGCATCGTCAAAAACCGGGCTACCAATGTTCTCGTTTACGTTAATAAACGATACGTCAGATGGCTCGATTCCAAGCAACGCTGTGTCGATAGGAACGTTCTCGGTAATCTTATCGGTCGGCGAGTATGGCAACTTTTCTTTCTCCCTTTCGATGTCAGTATCCAAATCCATGTCTTCAATGTGATTGCTCTCGGGTGACGGTGTACATGGTGGCGACGCATATTTCAACAGCTCATCGCTAGGCACAGGTATATCATCGAGAAAACTCGAACTAAACGGACTTTCACTGCGAGTAGGTCTCTTGGTCTTAATACCGCGTTGAACCCGATTCTGATGCTTCTTCATGACTGCTGAGCGCAGCGCGATCATACGAAGTTGCAAAGCTTCCTCGTCCTGGTCATCGTTATTCACAGCCAATCTTTTTTCTGATTCTACATCTGCTGAATGCTCCGATTTACTGGACTTTTTTTGCTTTGTTTCTAACGCTTTTTGTCGCAGCAACGCCAGATCATCCTCATCGTCGGCATCGTCGACCGTTTCGGACTCAACCTTTAATTTTCCCTTGAGATGCACGTGGTCATCGCTGCTGGCTCTGTTTAGTATATTCATATTCGATAATTTCTCCTTCAGCGACGATGATTCCTTATTCCGGATGACGCTCGGTTCCGATGCATGAGTTCCTATGGAATCTAGATGCTTCACCTTTTTCAATAACCGCGTCACCTCGCCGTGTCTATCGACATAGGAACGAGTAGACGGCGGCGAGCTCAGCTTCGATGGCAGCCTCTTCGCTGCTTTCACAGGTGAGTGACGCCGGAGACTACGTTTCGGGGATCTGATCTTTCGCGGCGATTTCTTTAATATCGGAGATCTGGAATGATTCAGCGGAGATCGAGAAGATTGAAACGACGATCGTGCTATCACTGGCGACCTGTATCTTCGAACTGGCGATTTCGAGATCATCTTTGATCTGCCACTTGATCTGCGAAGTGGACTTACTTCCCTATATATTTTTACCGTGCTAATTTCTGCTATAGATGATAGCATATCAATAGAGGTCGGAGAAATTAATTCATCGTTAGTGAGGGTTTCATATTCCTTTTTTTTTCTTTTTTTCTTTTTTACTTTGGCCTTTGATCGATTGGATGTATCTGTAAGACCGACGATTTCCATGTCGCTGTCGCTAGAGATTGGTACTAGGTCATCATTTTTCTCTTGTAATGTCGATGCCATGTGCTTTGTTGCAGCAAATCCTGTTTCTCTGACATGATGACGGTTTTCCTTTCCTTTGACTGGATCTTATAAAATAAGATTAACTGCTACTTGATTAAAACAAGATACTAGTTCAAATAATTACTATTCTCTTATATTTATTCATTGAAAGATATATTTTTCTTTATATACATACAGACTAATAAGACTTTTTTCAAAAATAACTCTATTAAAATAGGAATCTCTATAAAATTTCTTTATCTGATTATATTATAATTAATGAAATCTACATAACACACTTTATCCAAGAGACATCCTGGGGACATTTTTAGGATTCAAAAGACAAAGGATGTCTCTTTTTTTAGGATGTTTTTTGAAGATTTGTACTGTGTGGGAAAGTTAAAAGCAATACATAAAATATTGTAATGACAGAAATCAAAGAAATCTATATCAGAATACATTTCTTAGGGGAGTAATTGGGAAATCATAACAATTATTCAAATCATATAAAATAATAAAGGATTCTTAATATTAAAAATTTACAATAAAATGATTGTAAAGGGCATATAAGAATCAATTTAACAAAAATGAGTGTAAAAATTATTATTATTTTTATTTACATTATTTTGTTAACTTGACTCTTATATGTGCTCTTTATGATCATTTTATAACAATTGTTTTTTTATATTATATTTATATCTTCAAAATCTATATATATATATATATAGATTTTGAAGATATAAATATATAGAAACAAAATATATGCATAAATAAACCAAAAGATCCAAGAGGAAATGCTTTTGAATCTCTTCCAAAAGATCCAGTTCTATCAATATAACATTAACTTTATTCTCGATTTCATTCGAATTCACTGTTTCTTAGAATTAGAAAAGATTAAATTGGATTTTAAGATTTAAAAGAATAAACTTTAAATTAAATTAAAATTAAAGTTAATTTTACATGGATGAAATCAAGCCTTAACTTCAAACACAAGTATGAAAAATGATCAAAGAAAAAAGAAATATCTTGGACGACAGATACGAACATGAGGTCCAGTATGACTTTACCTCTCCTGCTCTGGTTCTTAGGATGATACGGTGCATTACACCAGGTAGCACAATCGCCCCAAGATTTGCAATCAGGACATGCACGCATTCTGCCAACAACGTAGTTACTAGTCAAGTGACCCATTCCACCTTCTTCAGACGAACTAACATCCTCCAACGAAATCTCGCCTTCTTCTTTCTCATCGTCCAGGATGTCGATTGTCTCCGTGCAGCCGCTTGACAGATCACTCGCCATCGTACAAACTTACCCGGCAGCGAAGAGTGAAATTTTTTGTCGCTGCTTTTTGTCTATTCGTTTCTTAGCAAAATCCGCGCGTGAATCACTCCTTCAGATTTTGAGATTAATTACGCGAGGGCACGTTCGAGAATAAAGCAAAGAATGATGTATTCTTTCGATAGATAAATTATATCTACAGGTGGAAGAAAGGAACTACGGAGGGGGAGGGGAAATCACGTAAGTATCTTCTCACACCGTGCAAGGAAATTTTTTGTATAGAAAAAAAATGAAAAAAAATGGAGACAAGTAAGATCGTCTGACGTCCCGGAAATACGTGGCAAATCTCGTTGTCATGAATTTAATGATGCTGAGACGCGATTAATTAACGTGCACTGTCAGCAATGAGCAATCGCTATCGCAACCTTGATTAAATACCTTGACCCCCCTTGTCCAACTAACACTAACAAATCAACGAAACCATAGCGGCCATGTTCCTTATGTCCCCACTTACATGTGTCACGTGTAATGTATTAGGTATGCGTTTTCATTAAATTGTATTGGAGTGAGAGAAGATCGAAGACCATGTCCGTATATTGATTAATGGAATTTGACTAATTGGAAAAAGCGGTATAATATTAAAATTATTCGATTTCCCAAATTAGCCAAACTCTAAGGGTATTTTCACACAACTTGCATAACCGTATAACATATGCATAAAGAAAATTATCCAATCATATTTCTTTTATAAAGATCGCATGTAAAATATATCCTAATAGCGTTTTCCACTAGACTAGTGCAACACTGATGATGCATATTGAGTGCAATTGAAATGTAAATCTATTCTAATTTATTGTATTAATATAAATAATTTAATCCTAATCACATATCCTTTGCTGTCACAAAAACTTCATAACCTTAAAAGGATTTATTAACACTGAAAATATATAAACAGATTTATACTCCATTACATTAATGTGCACTAATTTTCCCAATGAAAAACGCTATAATTTTCAACTCAATTTTCAAGCATGCTCAATTGTACTCAATTGTGCTCAATTTCCATAGCATCTAATAATTCTGATAAATTTACAGGGAGAGGGGGGAGGGGAGTGTAACATTCATTTTTTATTTGCATTTACAATATAAATCTATTCGTATTACTTAACCTTTTGCACTTTTTGCGCTAACGGTTATGAACGGCGATTGTTAATTACTTCTCAACTAGTTAGGACAAAGCAATGGCGATTGCTTAGTTCTGATTGGTTAAAAGTAATTGCCAATCACAATTGCACAATTATTAGTGTGATTACGACTTAACGAGACTTTCGTTTTCCGTCAATTTTAATCTTGAATACACAAATTTTTCGCAGACAATTTTATAAAAGAATACTACAATTCTAAAGAATAAAAATCGATATAATATATAATATACAATATAGGAATATTATTTATAAAAAAATACTTTCACAAGAGGACCTATGCAGTTATTTATCAAATTTTCTTTACTGAGATTTGTTTTTTAGAACATTGAAATCGGACATGACATAATTGTCGAGTAGATCCTTATCAAACAGAAATCGCGCCAATGCTTGATCTCCAACACCCGATAATATGGTCGTTAATCTTGCAAATTCGTTAACACTTTTCATCTGATTTTCCATGAAACCGGTGATGATAAAATCACTCGCATTCAGATCACCGTGCTTTTCCGCTATAGCATTTACCGCAACTAGTTTTTGACCAACTTCGATTTCCAATTGCAATGCTGTCTACAGAAAATTTACATAGACAAAAGAATTAATTTATACACCTGAATAGCTATTACTAAATGAAAGACTCTTATTAATTCTTAAGGGATGTATCATATAAAAAATATATATATTACATTATTTAAAATCATCTTAAATTACAAGATTAGATTCGATTATTCAAAATAAATTTACTTTGAATGCATGCAATGGGCATTTCCAATCTTGATCATTTGGCGGCGATATATCGTATAAATGCACTTTGCCGCCTCGCATTTTTATATAGTTAAAAAATCTCAAGGCATGTTCATGCTCTTCATGATGCATCTGCATAAAGAATGACTCGCAGCCGGGTAAAGCAACGTCCACGCGACCGAAATATGCAGCCTTTATACAATGAAATATAAATTTATAAAATAGCAATTAAATTAATTTTAATTTTATTAATCAATTTTAATTATATCAAAAGGACACATGTTATAAAGGCAATTTATAATTATAGTAATTAAAAAAATTAAAATCTATGATTTGTGTAAAATCCTAATTTCTTGTATAAATTGTATCTTGTTTAAAGTTGAAAGAAATAAAAGAGATCATGCCATCGATAAATAATAATAAAATGCCATCAGTTCCACACTTATTTGCTCATTCATAGCAGCTTCGGTTTCTTTGTGGAAAAAAAAATTGACCCTCTTTCCACTCGAGCATTTTGTTGGTTTATCAATACACATTCCTGTTTGATTATTATTTTTCGACTTTTTCCGTGTTAAGCTACATAATTTTGATGAATTAATATAAATTGATAAAAATGTATCTTATGTGTAAAGGATAAGAAAAACTAGACACTATATTGTGCCTATAGTCTCATAAATTAAAT
>NW_017259334.1:1127819-1128373 GCF_001594045.1 Atta colombica | reverse complement strand
ATTAATTACCTGTAACCTAATTGTCGAATTAGCGAATAAAACTCATGATTGTGAGATTTTAAAAGTTTGTAATAAGGTTTACGAATATTCAATATTCGCAACATTTTTTAATGATTTTTTAAATTAGTATTAATCTATTCACATTAATTTAAATCATTTGTAAGATATATAAATTATATGTATGATGATATGAATGTCACTGATTTGAAGTACAAATATGTGTGAACATATATGAATTTAACAAAATTTCGTATTAGAAATTTCTCGAAGTTTCTCGAAAAAATCAAGAATTTTAAAAATTGAATTAGAAAGCCATTAGAAATATATTATTAAATAAGAGAAATAAAATGCAAAATAAAACACCAAGAATTGCAGTTCAAAAAATTTCCATTACTTGTTTTCTTTCTTTCATCTACACACATTAACATATATTATAAAATGCTAAATATAAATACAGATTGATTAATGTATTATCTAAAAAATTCATTGTAACAAAACTATTCTCCTTTTCAATGATTAAGAAATTGTTTTAAGCTTTAATTTTAATATATTAT
>NW_017259334.1:1116683-1127801 GCF_001594045.1 Atta colombica | reverse complement strand
TTTATTAATATATAAATTTTATAAATATAATTGTACTAAAATATTGTAACACTCTAAATTAATGTTCCATTTATTGTCTTAAGCGATATTTTTTATAATAAAATGTTGTATAATTAATAATTGTAGTGACAATAGTAATCATCTTTTATTTTATATACTTGAAATTCATATACCGATTTGATTTTACAGACTGTCAAAATATTTTAAAATTATAAGTCTCTAGCAAACAATAAATATAACAGTTTACAATAAATCATAAATATGTCATTGATTTATTGAATTAGGTGAAGGATCTGACAATTGATGTGTATTATTTGAGGACACGGTATTTATAGAACTGAGGCTTTCTTGTTTTATATTAGAACTGCTAAGATTCATATTGATCACAGTCGTCGATGTAGGATTCTGCATATCTAATTGACTTTGCGCAATATCCTGTAGAGCTGCTTGAATTCGTTGAAGAAGTGTCTCTCCTTGTCTTACTACTTCCTCTAATTGTTCACCAGCCTGTTGATTCTCCTGTTCGAGTCTGCTAAGGCTGGCTACTTGTAACTCCTGTGATGATTCTTCGCTCGGCAAACTCTCTATTAATGTATCTATATCTTTGGCACACCTTGCAATGAGATTTGCAAATAAGGCAGCGTAATCTAAAATAGATGAACTATGATTTATAATCAACATGTATATTTAACCCTAAATAAATACAATCAGATCATTTGTATCCTACATTTCTTTTTTTTTTTAAATACTAAGAGTACCTGACTAAATAATAGCTTCTGTTCTTTTTTTTTCTTTTTATATAATTTTATAAACACCTATTAAAGATGTTAAAATATATATAAAAATAAAATTTTTATATACTTATAAAAGTAATAAAAATTAATCCAGGACACAAATGATCTATACGTATAAAGGACTGTAAAATTATTTTATGTACTAAAGAGTAGTATTATATTATCAATATATATTGAAACATATAAAAACCTTCTTGAGATTGATGTGGCTGCGGGGTACCGATGCGATCAAAACCAGGAAATTTACTGGGCGTAGAATACTGTTGTAGAATACCAACGCTGTTGCAAAAGTGTTCTGCTTGCTACACCAAATCGACAATTAAAATCATTAAGATGCTAAGATGATAAACGTATGAGACAATAAAATAGAAATATTTTATTACTTGATTTATGGTGTCTTGCAACTGTGTTAGGCGATCTGCCATAATATTGAATTAATATGGATCACTTGTAATTAATTTAGATAGCCTCTTATAACATTCATAACAATCAATAAAGATAAGAATGCAAGAGTTTACCACCTGTCAAGACACCCTAACAATCTCAGCGCTTCTTAAAGAAAAACAATATAATTGATTAAAATATCACTTAATTTTCTATGCAATCACTTTTCTTATCATAACGTACTCGAAATTTTGTTTATACCTATTTATTGAAAAAGACGTTCTAAAACAACAATCTCAGAAAACGGTAAAAAAAACCGTAATCTAACCTCCACACTTCCATGTTTTCAGCGCCACCTAGACGCTAGCCAAACACATGTTTAGGTTTCTTACTCTTTTCCATAATTCCTAGGGAATTAGAAAAGAAGTTTAGATTTAAGTTGGCTACCTTTTTTGCAAAAAGAGCAGGTCACCTAAAATTAGAAATCCAATAGAAAAACAATAGAAAACAACAGATTTTTGCATCATTCTAGTAATGCACGAGACACATAAGATTTTATGCTACTCTAGATGGAACAATATAACTTAAATTTCTTTAATTTTTATTATAACTTGGAAAATAAAACTTAAATTTATGATCATATATTCTTTTTTCATTCTATATCTCAAATTCACTCTCTAAATTATTGACATACAATTTAGAGAAAAAATCACTCTGTTTATAATACATTGAGAATATTTACATTGTTTATAATTGTAGACATAATTGTACTAAATATAATTTCAATTGTATTTCTTAATGTTATTTATCAATTAACACGTTTAGTAGTCGACGATAAATATAAAATGAAACACTGTAATATAATTCTACCATTAGGTGTAGTAATGATTCAGACATTTATCTCACTTTTCCAAATATCGAAGTCAAATACTGGATCAGAAGGGTCTCATAATAAAATAGGAAGAACGCATCTTAACATAATTTAGCATTTTCCATTGCATTTTTATAAAATGTTTACATGGGGAAATATTTACAAAAATATGAGTAGGGTATGATGAAGTATGAAGACGGGAAAAAGAATGAACAATTCAGTTGAGGGTACCACGGCATTGAGGAGCTCCGCAAAGGCAAGGGATTTTGTCATCCTCCAATGGGAATTTATAATCATAAGTAATTTCTTCATTAACTCCTATCGGTTGTTTACTGTAGATTACGATCTTCTTTTGACTTTCGATCGTGATTACTTTTGCGTAACAATTCGGCTAAAAGAAATAAAGATTTGATAACCACAATATAAAGTATATAATATTACAATATAAAGTATATAATATTATGTAATATTATAAATATATTGCTCTTTCTCTCATTTCAAGATTAATTAATATTGAGTTTTGTGACCGTATTAATAAACTACAGATTAAGATTGGAATATAACAAATCAGAAGAAAACTAATATTTTTATCAATATTTTTATCAATTCATCAAGTTAAATTTTAATTTAGATTTTAATTTTCAATTTTTTATTTTAATGTTCAATTTTCTCTGTTTTTCACACATATACACACAACACACAAAATATATTTATCATATTGCATAGCCAGTCAAGATTAAAGAAATAGAGTGACTTACATTACAACTGTGATTTATAAACCTCGCCAAATTGCCGCATTTTGTCGCATCGATAATTGTATCTAAATCGATGCGGAAGAGGTAAGAACTTCCAATTCCAGTGGCCTCGTATTGAGCTTCTCGTAGATCGGCTACAACCGGTCTAACCATTTGTCCAACATACTCGATAACCATTTCATCGGCCGCGATTGGTTCCATGGCGAACAAGCCCCAATCGTGAATGCCAGATTTAGCAAACTTCAATTGCTTTTTACGGAACTAAAACACAAAATATATATTATGAATTACATTAGAATATTATACATCAATATTAATAGATATATTGAATTATATATATCACTACCTATATTAATAGATATTTTGAATTTATATATCCTACCTTTAATTGATTAAACTTAAGGAGATCACTGTCTGTATCAATTCCAAAAGCTGTTAATAGCCGACGTTGATTACTTCGTGCCTCACGTGACAATGCTTGCATTTTGCCAGTCAACGCTTTAGAATTATTTTTTGGACCATTCATTACACCATCACCTCCACTATAAGAGCCGCCGCTGTCTTCTACATCATTACTGCGCTGTATACTTTGAGCATAATGATGCTGCAAAAGCAAAAAGGATGATTTACTGCTTTTCTATAGATTTTCTTTAATAATAAAATAACATTATAATATAAACATTACAATATAATATAAAAAAATGTCTGAACTTTAAATTTTCTTTAGAAAAATGAAAACTTTTACAAACATATCAGATAAATCATTTTTTACTTTATGTTTAGCCTTCTCTCTGATGTCAACTTTATAATATCCTTCCGTTCTAGCGCTTCCACTCGCATGCAATCGGAGTTCGTCTCGTTTCCTCTTTTTCGCGGGGCTCGGTACATCCGTCGGCGAATGATCAACCCAGTGCGTATCGTTCAACCAGTAACCTTGAGTGTCGTCCGCTAATAAAGCCTCGTAACTTCTTCTCAAATATTCTACATCTTCCGAGTCTATTCCCCTAGTTAAAAACTCGTACAAAATAGCCATTTCTGACATAAGATCTCGTTCTTTGTACGTGACAGTCGGTTCTGGAATCTGTTTAGGAAGCTTATCATATATATAATCATTTCGGATATTTTCCTTCTCTCCCATATGATTCTGATTGCTGTGTATTTTTGTATATTTCTTGGATTTCTGTTTCTCAGTTTTATGAGTATTATCTTTCGATTTCGTTAATTTAACAATCTTTGGATGTTTTACTTTCATCGAGGCTGGTGGTACTCGTATCATCGGTTCTACCGGTTCAGGTTGTGCAGGTGGCAATGAATACGAATGTTCCATATACACCTGCGAAGCCTGAGAACCAGGTGAACTTGGTGTCCGCTGTCCATTCAATCGAAGCTCTGTCTCCGCTTGATACCTATATAGATAATATTGTAATGTTATGATTTAAAAATATTTAATCAGCAAGTTTAATCACTCCGAGAGCGATTAATGACGTCACAAGTTTCTATCTCTTCGATTTCTGACCATGATACTTTCGGGTCGAACTTTCGTTACTCACTCTCGAAACGATCAAACCCACTATAAAAAATTTTAGATTGTTATTACACACAAATCAATAAACACGTTCAGATTATTGATGGTTTCCAGCAAGAACATAGTCCGTCACAAAGAATCATTTCATTCTTATTTAATGTAAACAAAAAACAAGGATGTAACGATTCACTATGTTACACTGTATCTGACTGTATCCTTGCTGGAAAACACTCCAAATAAAGCAGCTACCCTGCTTACCGATTGAACATGGTTGGTTCACAAGTAAGAATTAATCATGTTCAATCGTTCAGCGAACAGGTTAACTAAAATTTATCCATTTTAAATGTGTCCATTGCAATTATTGTAATTAATCCTATAGTATGTACTGTGATTTATAATATTATATACAAAAAAAAATCAAAACACATTCCTTAAAAAAACTTATTTAACTAACCTTAATCTTCTGATTTCTAAGCTCTCTTCCTCTGAGTCAGTTGTAGGAATCTCACTAAACATTTCAATCTTTTCATTATCCTTCAAAATGGGTTCATCATTGATGTATTTTGCTGACATTGTCTGTAGTGCTCTAATAATATTAGGTTGTATAGGACCTGGACTCTTGTGCCGTATAATATTATCATGTCCAGCTAGAGTCATCAGAGCTTCCGCAGCCGAATTTTCCATTTTTTGTATATCCGGTAATACCTCTTCCTTTATTGCTGATGTTATTACCACCGGTTTCATATCGCTCTGTGTTCCCTTATCTTCAGTGATCGATGTATCTTTCACTTCCTTGTCTAAGGTTCTACACACATCAAATGGTTTTTCTTCCACTACAGGTAATTTCTCAGAAATTCTTTCCTCTTCTTTTATGCTTTCATATCTTATGGAAGAAGATAATGAACTATTCAGATTGTCATCATCAATCTGCGGGAATTCGTTTGAATTTTGATCTTTAATTTTGATATCTGGTACCGGCGTTTCTCTGCCAGTTGGGGTAGGACAGTCTAGAGATCTTTGGATCGCAAGTTCCATCAAAATATCAGGATCTTCGCTATTACAAGCCAAAGGCCTATTGTCGGACATTCGACTATCTGTATCTTGCTAAAAATAAATTTATTTTAATTAGCATATCTCCTTAAGTCTGTCGTATTTTTTTTTTAATCATTGCGCTTACTTGCACTTTATACACACCTCATCCTCAAAGCAAGCTTCTGCATCGGAACTTTCATTTGAACTATCGGAAGATTCACTGGAACTAATCTCCTCGCTACTACTTTCGATCGACGAAGACGTAGTAGACGAGGAAGAAATGGTCGGAAGAGAAGTCATCGGTTTCTTTGTTTTTTGTACAGGTGGTACATCTAGATCACTATCACTTTCAATTGTTTCCATATCAGCATGACCCGATTGTCGACTGTCCTCATCCTGCGGTAATGGGCTTGGAGCTTTGATCTTGCGCTATATATATATAAAAATAAAACTAAAATAATAACAATGTCCAATGTTTAGCGAAAAAAAATATAAGATACAACATTATATAATTTAATGTTGAGTGATAATAATTCCACCATATAATTTTATGCATAATGTTATTATTGTTCATAACTTTTGACTCCTTATTTTATTTTTTTTTCCCCTTGACTCTTCAATTTCTTTTATTAAATTAAATTTATAACTCTTACAATAATTTTCCGTTCTTATATACATTATATCTAAGACTTGACATTATGTATGTTAAATATGTTGTAAAATCAACTTATATTCCGCATATACTGCTTTGATCTCTATTTACTATGATTATTATTTTTATTCAATCTGATCTTTGACAATTTAAACGCTCGTGAGACTTATTCGACACTACGAATTGCTTAAGTCAGAGTTCAATTAGTTCCGCATAAAAAGTGCTGTGAAAAAGTACTAATTTGTGAATAACAGCATTCAAAGCTTTATGACAAGATTTGGCAACCGTGGAGATGAGTTGTTTGCCATTCTTTGATTAAATTTAAATTTTTCAAGTATTTGAAACATAGTACAATGTAAACGCGTTTTAGTGAATAAAGAAGTTTCATAGATATATTATTTGTGCGATGTCTTCTGCGCTCTTACTGCCCGTATCCTTTCCAGTTTTTTCATAAGTATTTGAATTTGAAACAGATTCCACTAGTTTTGGCAACCTGTGACTGACTATTCTGTCTTGTCCGTTCAAGAAATCTAATATAGAATATTGCTGAAGAAGACTCCAAAGAGAGTCGAAATTCAATGAGTTCTCTAGATTTTTAAAAAGACATCTATACAATATCAAATAGAATAACAATTTTACTTGTAAAAAAAATGTGCAAAATTTGCGCACCTTCTTCCATGCTGATTCTCAGTAACCTAGATTTTTATTTTTGTTATTTTACATAACATTATCTTACCCTAAATGAAGGCATCTTTGGCATACTAGCTCTAATACCCAAACCAAAACCATCATAATTGAGTCCCAGTGGTGTTGCTTGTTCTAATAATGATGACAATCCCTGCGATTTTTCTTCTTTTGTTGTATTATTGACAATAATATTATCGCTGCTACCCTGAATTTGATTTTTTTCTGATTTCTTTTCATCCCACCAAACTTCAAATAATTTGAATGCTGTGTTCTCTATCATCTTCTTATTAAAATCTTTCTTTAGAATTTGCTTTAGTTCATTTACAACTCTGCTTAATACTCCATTGATAGTAGGTCCCTATAAATAGAAATATTTTTAAAAGCTGGTTTTAAAAGTTTTAAATACAAAGTTTAGATTTATATATTTGTGTGACAATCAACCTTACCTGTGGATCTTTTGTGATATTATAATTTGCCATAGCATGTAACCGAGATTGAAAAGAGGAATAATAATTTGCTCCTTGATGATTTCCCATTGTTGCCGAAAAAGACGCTGTATTAGGTTGATAATGGCTTTGTAAATAAGTTGTTCCATAAGGATAAGGATATTGCGTCGGTCGCGGCCAATTATAAACATCATTAGAAGGATAGTGAGTCAAATGTCCTGGGTAACCAGCTGCCGGATATAGTTGATTTGAAGGTTCAGTCTGTGCTATTACCTATCAAAAAGATATTTTATGAATATAAAATAGACGATGAATACTACATTTCATATGTATAAATGTTCTCACTTCCTCAATTTTTTCATCTCCTGAACTTAAAGGACTCAGAGACATTCTGTCGTCGTCAGGCGGTGGAGGTGGAGGTGGTTCCTTAGGTGGCTCTGGTTCATTGTCATCGGGTGCTGGGCTGTAACTTCCTAATAACGCTTCATCTTCACTGGAACTTATGACACTACCTAAATCTTCATCCACGGAAAACTGACTAATGCTATTTTCATGAGCTTTTCTCCGTTCTTTGTTTCTCTCTACTATTTTATCAAAACACTGTTTGTATATCTCACGTGAGAGGAAAGGACTGGGTGGATCTGATAATATCTCATTGTCATCAAATTGAGATTTTTTATCATCTTCTGAGTCACTGCCAAATTGTAAGAAAGGAGGTGCCATTCCACCCGCTTTATCCTTTAGTAACATAGCAATTCTTGTATCTAAATCTAATGTCTTGCGAGTTTCATCAGGAGAATCACGAGGTGTACTCTTTGCTGCAGTCTGATTTTCCTTTTCCTTTTTAGGAGTGGTATGCGCTTTTGCACTGGAAGTTTTATTATTAATCGGTGTGACATTAGTATTGTCCAAATTTGTCGCATGTGGTTGAATTGGCCAAACGGAAGTTGAGCTTGAATATCCTGCTGATCCAGAATTATTACCCCACCATACATTTGAGTTCTGTTGAATTGGTATATTCTGTGACACATTTTGCGGGATATTAGTTAAATAGCTACTCGGAGGTTGATGATGATAATTACTGTAGTAAAAGTCATAATTTGTTGCTGGAGTAGAATTTTGAGAATAATTACTAGAATAATTCAATTCACTGGGCGCTGTTCCATAACCCAAATCACTACCTGCACTGCCACTCGGTGTAGGATAGTCCCTGTATTTGTTATATCTTGAATTTTCTACATATGGCTCTCTGCTCTTTTCTATATTTAGAATAGGTTTTTTACTATTTCTAAAGTCGTCCCTCTCCTCGGGCAAAGCCTTTTCTACTGGTGTCTGATGTTTTTCTGGTTCTGGCTCTGGTTTCGATGGTTCTTTTTCTACCTTCTTTTCAGGTGGTTTTTTCTCCATGGTTAACTCCTCGAACATCTTCTTACATTCTTCCCCAAAGGGATCCAGAAAAACCCTTAATACTTTCCCCATCACAGATGTATTATTCAACTTTTCTACACATGCTTTAGAAGCCTTGGTCGATTCAAACACCACTCTTGCTATGCCAAGATGTTTATTGTTTAACGGGTGGTAATAAATAGTAAGCTCTTCTATAGATCCAAACTTCTGAACCATGTTTGTTAAAAATGTCTTATCAATATTGTCGTTTAAATGGCAAAACGTTACCTCTAGTGGAGGAGGTTCTCCACAGTAATTGGAATCAATTTTAAATCTAGGTACAGGTAGATCAAGCTGTTCCAATCGAGTCCAGATTCTAGTTAATTGCGATCTGGGATCTCGAGGTTGAACCTGTGGATACGTTGGATCGCCTGGAACGGTCCCATCGTACCTACATAGTCTTGTAGCTCCTTTAACTAAAAATGGATCGACCAGTAGCTTGAAATTTCTCTGAGTCTTCTGGGTCGCTGATGGCACAGCCGTATCCTTCTGCGAATGTGTCACGTGGCTGTGACTATGTTTTGAAGACGGCTGACTCGAGTTCTGCGACGAGCTCTGAGAACTGCCATGGGAATGGCGATGACGATGCGAATGCGCATGTGAATGTCCATGTCCATGACCATGTCTCTCCATGCCGTTCATTGCCTCCGAGCATCATCCATTCACATGAACTTCTGTCGTAAACATTTATCCAAACTTTAGATGATATCACTATTATGCTGAATGCAAATCAACTTGTACAACTCATAATTTATTTGCATCTTTCCAGAAAAGCGTGTCTATCAAATATGTAAAATAAATTGTACGCGTTCACACAAATTGAATTGCAAATCAGTAGGACACAATTTCCATACATCACTCTGTTCATCACTTACAAATAATCAACTACAATTATATTTAAAAAATAGCAAATTCGTTGTTGAAACAAGTGTATCTCTTTTACATTAGTGATATGCGGTGTAATTACATGATCGAGATCGTTCATTAATCATAAAATTGCAAAGTAATCGCACGCTTACATGTACAGACTAGTCTTATAATTTGTTACAAGCATTAGCAGTTCCTTTCTCTTGTGCATTGTACGCGTGCAACCAGGTTAGAGGTAACGATCGCGCGAAATCTTTGCCACTCTGCTGTGAATTTTCATACGAGAATGCATCCTCTCGTAGCGTGAACGCAATACACTCGTCGCTGGATCGATACGATCTCCGGTGCGAAGTTATCGATATGGCATCTTCAGATGAAACCCAAAAGCCGTCGCGTCCTGTTCACAGACTTACAACGTGGTCCCTCTCTCTCTCTCACAACTTTAGCCGTTCAGTCTCACACGAGAACGTTATGCGGTTCTCCTCAACGGTACATAACCTCGAAAGCGCTTCTTAACGCTTTTCTAGGTTGGGTTGCACGCGTGACGGTGAGCCACTGAGAATATTTCCTCGTCACGGGATCCTCCAGGTAGAACGCCGTCGATGATTCTTCGGTCGTACACGTTGAACGTTCCAAGAATCTCGCTCTCTCGCCTTTGCTTCTCTACCTATCTCCCACTCTTCTCACCTCACTTTTTCTGTCTATATTTTTCTTCTCTCTTTATCTCCCTTGCTCGATCTATCACTTCGACCAAAACCTTTAGAGCCTTATTCAATCAAATTGCGATCTCTTCCTTTGCCAAAAATCGCGTAACTTTTGTAAAACGTCCAGGGACGATGCGTAACGGCGCGAGTGTCCCGAGCCTATTCCCTATCGAGCTATCGAACCGATCGTCCTTTCGACTATTCCGCTGTTGTTTCCGCTCACCGCTGATGAATTCGCGATCTTCGACGATTCCGCACTTCGGCTGAGAAATGTGATGAAACGTACGGACAGTTTTTTTTATCTTTTTTATCTCTCTCTCTGTTTCTCTCGTTTACTAGCTGACCCGTCGCGACACACGCGATTTTCTGTCCTTTTCTCTCTTTTTCGAGTTGACGCACCTGGAACGTGTTTGGCTGATCGTGTCTATACTATTTCACTTGCGCACATGAGAAACGAGACGCACTTTGCGCATCCCCGTGCTCGTAAACACGCTCGCGCAAACCGGGCCGACGTCGTCGACGAGCAAATACGCGTCCTTCTTCGCGATTAAATTGCAGATAGTATTCTTTATTTTTCCAAACGCTTTCTCTCTTTCTCTCTCTCTCAAATTATGGGTTAATTACTAATAGTACGCCCCAAACTCGTTTGCACTCTCTCTCTCCATCCCGCGAAAGTTATAACTCGCGGGCCTTACGACGACTTCGATCAAACTCCATTTAATTTAATTGATGATCAATTCAGCTCTGGTGAAATTGCTTACTTAGCAGTTGGGACTCCTATATGAATTATTTCTAATTTGTCCTATATTTCGGTATGTGATATATTTTAACATATACTTTTTATACGTATAATTGTTATTCTTTAAATGTTTGATATTATACAGTATAAAAAATAAATTTTGTCTCGAATCATCTCGAATTCTTGCGAATTATAGATCGCGTTGCTTGCACTTTT
>NW_017259334.1:1111842-1116583 GCF_001594045.1 Atta colombica | reverse complement strand
TATATATATAATATCTCATTTTTAGTGCAAAAATTTTTGGAGATTTCAAGCAACGCGAACAGACCTATATAATTTGCATGGAATGGATTCCTTAGATTTTCGGTCTTATTTCTGAACACACCTAAAACGAACCGATGTGAACGTTGCTACATACGGATTTCGCATGAAATTACAATTGCACAGCCGCATAAACGTATGCTTAAAGAAAATTATGCAATCGTGTTTGACGTGCAATTTAATAATAAAAATGCAATTAGATAATTTTTATGCATCCATTTATATGGATTGCAAGTTTATCTGAATATATGCCCTTAAAATCGTATCCAATCACTTTTTAGTCTACCTATTATCTGTAGCAGCTGATTGGCTGCTGTACTAATTCTTCAATACAACTTTAAATTTCGATCAATCGATGAATCGTGATAATTCTTCCCGAACGTTCTGAGTTGCGGTTATCTTCATTCATTTCCAAGTGTTTCTTGATTTCTTCAGAAATTTGGGAAGTCAACTTCCACGATATCAGAGTATCCTGATAAATAAAAGAAATGTCGATACAGAACTTCTTCAAGCGTTATCTGCCAGTAGTTAAGGCCGACGAAGGAGAGGAAGAGGAACTAGTGGATCCACAAACAGTCCTTCGGGTAAGTGACAATAGTTATATAATGTTTTGTCTTTTGAACGTGCAAATACTTCGCCGATTTTTCGAAATACAATCGCATTTGATTAAGTTTAAGCCACGATTATCGTATTGCGTTTTGTGATTTCACAGTTTGAAAAAAATTTTAACTGAAAGAAAAAGGTTTTCAAATGCCGATATTCTGTTTGCTTTTTTAACATCAAAATAGTTTAATAAAGCCGGAATAAAATACGAGTTTTAATAAAATTTCTTCTATACGAATATATTTATATATACGGATATAATTTTTTTAACGAAATAAAACAATTGAATTGACTTGTAATTCGGTTTAAATTCAAATTGTTTATATTATTTATATCAATTATTTATATCAATTATTAATAAAAGAATTGACATTAAAAGCATATTTATGACAAAATTTTATCATGCTCTAACATCTTGTATCATTTTTATTTATATTTGATTTTTCCTTATGCAGGAGGAATGCAGTCAACTACCGAAATGCGTCAGTTTCAAAGAGAAGTTGGATACGTGCAACAATCGTGTTAATTCAAGATCTCATACAGAAGAAACATGTGTAGAGGAGATTTTGGATTATGTCCAATGCGTAGATCATTGCGCCGCAAAGACTCTGTTTAGTAAACTCAAATAATTGCACAATATTTCCATAAAGAACTAAACTATTGTTTGCAATGTTGTTTGCAATGTTAAAGCTAAAAATTTCTCTGAAACATGTACATATATAATCAAATACTAGCAATAAAAGACTAAATTATTATAGATAGAAATATCTCTTCGTGGTCTCTTCATCTGTATTTCAACTCTACGAAATAGTTTTTAACAAATTTGAACAATGTGTATACAATAGAATACATAAAATATGAATGACATAATTATACACAGACTTTCAGTGCAGTTCGTTCTGTTTTTTGTCATGTATAAAAAAATGTTGGAATGATCTTTTTCTCCATTTGTTTTGTCATATATATATATATAAATTCTTATTTTAACTATGATGGTTGAAGAGAACCAGTACCCAGTAATACATCAAAGCATACATTGCACACACGTACTGGTTTGTTCAAGCCAAATTTCAAGATTGGTACATCTTGACCTGAGCACTTGCTGCACAAAATTCGTCCACAATGCCGGCTAAAAAAAAAGAGAATATTAAATATATATTTAAAAGATTAACACGTCAATTTTTGTCCTTAAAACAATTCAACAATACCAATGATGCTTGCGCATTGTAAGAGAGAATTTTGTTCCGCACTCTAAGCAACAATCCTTGTCGGACCATGGCGCTTCTTGTGTTAAAGAATCTAATAGTCTATATAACAACTGTTTCGTCGCTACTTGATAATTGAAGATCGTAATTCCATCTTTATTCATCGAACCCAGGCATGCCCCGGCTTTCACTAGCGTTCTACAAAGATTGCCATTGCCTTTCATATACGCGATCAACAACGGAGTATTTCCATCCAAATCTGAAATATACAAACTCAATAAGACACATATATGGTGCTTTTCAGCAAGAAACATAGTGTAACACAATCACCATAACGTAATCACTTCATCTTTGTTTAATATTGACAAATAACAAGAATGTAATTATTCATTGCCATTTGTGTCTCTTGCTGAAAAACACTCATAATATACAATTTAGCTAAGAGAGATTGTCTTTCAGAATAGTTTTATCATTTTGTCTTTTTGTGTAACCTGCATTATTAACTGGATATTGCGACATGCATTCTAAGAATAGATCGCATATCGTCGCAGCGTTGTCCCTCGCGCATCTGGCCAGTTCATGTAGAGGATTACGACCCTTGAGATTCACTGCTTCCGCATCTAGCGTACATTCAGTCAATAATGTCCGCACTACTGATACATGACCTTCTCTTACAGCTACGTGCAACGCGTTGTCGCCATCCGCATTTACCGCGTCAAAATTAATATTGTTCTATGCAAACGAGAATTTGTTTGTCGTGAAATATCGTGACTATATAGAGATTAAGATTGTTAATTTCGATACATATTTAGTTTCTTACTTGCAATAACGCAGAGACAACAGCGGCATGTCCTACTTTAGCCGCTACGTGCAGAGCGGTGTTCCTATTTGCATCCGTATCGTTGACACGAGCACCCGCCAGAATCAAACTTCGCACTAACATCTCATTCCCCGACACGGCGGCAAGATGTAGGGGTGGCGTTTGTGTAACGTCGTGTATTCTTGAATTTACGTCTACCTGAAAAGTGATGATCGGCTGCAGATACTGACTTTATATATAATTAATTTATTTATTTACGCTTAAATGCAATACTTGTATCGACAATAAAAATAGAATGCTCTCCATGTCACCCTTCTGTATAGCAGTATGTAAGAAATTTCTGCCTTTATTGTCATATTGTTCAGCAGCTTTAGGTAATCTCTCTAATATTGCTTGTGCGGCTTTGTTATTGCGAACTGTTAGGGCGGTCGCGAAAGGCGACAATCCTTTCTTATCTCTTTTATTCAGATCTATATTTGGGTGGCACAGTAGAAGAGAAATAATTTGCGAATGCTGATTCTGTATCGCAACATGCACAGGTGTTTTTCCCTCTGCGTCGCGGGCATTCACATCAGCTCCGTGCTCGATGAGTGTTTGAACGACTTGCTCCAGTCCCCATTGACAACACAAATGTAATGGCGTGCACTCGTCTCTTGCCTCGTCTCCACCAGCACCGTCTGGGCCGGGTCGTCTTGAAGCATTCAAGTCGCATCCACTGCAAAATAATAAATCATTATTTAAAAAAAGGTAAAATATAACGTTAAATTACTTAAATAACTTCTTTTTGTAGTAAATCGAATTATATTTTCATCATAAGAAATTACAAAATATAAGATAATATCTGTAATGATTTAATAACTTTTTAAAATAAATCTCTGCTTGTCCATTCTTTTCAACTAAAAAAAATTTCGCACCTTCTAATCAAGAATTGTGCAATATCCTCTTTGTTATCGTCGATTGCTCTGTGTAACAACGTTTGTTGACAGCCATCGGGGCCTGGACCCCAACAATCTGTATCCGCTCCATGTTTAACCAAAATTGATGCAGTATCTTCTTGATCCGAATCTAAAGCATCCCATAACGGACATCCTATTGAAGTGTCTACGCCTCGCCTGCAAAGAGCCTCTACCACTTCGCCCAATCTACAATGTACGCACAGTTGTAACGGTGTCTCTCCATTGGCTGTTCTACACATACAATTAAACAGTTAATAAAATTGAAACTGTAATCGCAAATAGATTTCAGTAAGTTTTAATGTATTATCAAACTCACTTTGCGTTCATGTCAGCACCATTTTCTAACAAAAATATCGCTGTAGCCGAATCCTCTTTCAGTATCGCTTGATGCAATAACGTCAGACCTTCATCGTTGCGTTCATTCACGTCAGCTCCAGCTTTTATCAGAGCCAGCACGATATCTTTACCTTTCTTGAATGGTGTCTTTATAGCCAAACTTAGAGGTGTCTCGTTCGCGTTGTTCTTAATAGTCAACTGCGAATCCAAACTTGTAGCGTCTAATAACTCGATGACTATGTCAGTGTACAAATTCGAAATAGCGAAATGAATTGGCGCGTCGCCAGTAGAAAGAGTAACGACATCGGTCGGCAGCCCATTTTTTAACAGAGCATGAGTCAAATCCTTTAAACCCACTCTGCACGCTTCGTGTAGTATTGTGAAACCTTCGTTGTTAGTTTTCGTTAAATTATTATTACAATATTCCACTAAGAATAACGCTGCCTCTTCTTTGCGTTCTTGCGTCAGGATATGAAGCAATGTATTTCCGGTGACATCATATGTTGGATTCGGTATAGCGCCTTTAGCAAGCAATTTCGACGCAAAGTATTCATTGAAAGGTTCCATCTTCATTGCAAAACACAACGGCGTATCATCTTCGTTTGTGATTTGATCTACATCTATATTCTTCGCCTCGAGTAATAGATCGAACAGCATCTCGTTTTTTTCCGAGATACAGCTGTGAAGCGGAGTCCTGTAAAAAATGCTAATAATCTTAGCTTGATGTATTTTAAAATGTATTATAAATTCTATTTCAAATTTTA
>NW_017259334.1:1102780-1111742 GCF_001594045.1 Atta colombica | reverse complement strand
ATAATATATTATAATATAGAAACTAAAGCTCAGACATAATAAAAGGAATAAGAAACAAGGAATAAAATTTCAATCTATCAAAGCAGTTGAAACGTTATTTTTTGTTTCTTATTTAATAATTAATTTTCATTGTATCTGAATTCTAAGAGTTAAAAATTTTTAAGCAGAAAGCTGATAGAAAATACAAATTTACCATCCTCTGTAGTCTTGTAAGTTCGGATCAATTCCCGCTTGGAGTAATCTCGTTCCAACCGCCAACATGTTTTCCGTATTGTGTTTTGCTACTAGATGCAAGGCAGTACAGCCTTCCAATTGCTTAAGATCGGCCGCATTCTTCACATTCTCGTTAATTTTCACAGCCTCACATAACTTTGATATGTTGCCATTGTTCTCCAGCTGCTCGATTATGAACTCGGACGAGTAGGAGTCTCCCTTCAAGATAGCTGAATGAAGGAGAGAAAGACCTTTTGCGTCTTTCGCATTTAAATCCGCTCCATGCTCGACCAGGGTGCGTGCCAGAGATGGCTGGCGAGTTTTCAAGGCAACTTCTAGAGCCATTTCTCCTTTGTGATCCACAACATTGACAGCCTTCGGAAGCTGACATAAATAATCGCAACATTAGCGTCAAAAGATATCAAAAAATTTATCACCTTTATTTTGTTTAAAACTGATTTAAAGATTACTCTATGTATCAAGACGCATAATTTTAAAGCTTGCAAAGAGTATTTATATTAATCTTATTATACATAGTAATAAAACATCTTATCACAACAGTAATAAAAATTATTAAAAACAATGTAATAATTAAACATTTAAATTTCGAATGAACGTACGTTTAAAGTACCATTTTAAATTAATATTTTAGTTTTCAAAAATAAATGTCAAGTCATAATGACAACAGTTGCGGAAGAAGCTGAGGTTTGAGAGCCACTGCTATCAGCGCGTGCACGCGTGTGTGTGTTCATGCGTTGGAATGGCACATACAGTATCGGGTTAGCGCGAAAAAGTGGAGGAAGTATGGAGATTATTTTCTGATATACATGGAAGACCGAGGGAGTATTAAAGCCACCACCAAGGCGGATGACGTGGTCTTCACAAATCGCGGTACGTCCAACCGACCGCAATCGGCTGTCGACCAGTCATTTCATGCGTTTCTGATGCATTTTCGCATGAGGCGGATCCATGATACCGTGGTGCGTGTCGCGAAATAAGACAGTTTATGATGCGTTATGCAAACAACGAAACTCTGTGATAGATGGGCGCCGCTTGTTCGCCGCTCTATTTGACGGTGAATGTCGATTAGTGCATATTAATTAAGAGGATAATGAGAGATCGGAAAGTTTCGATTTGGAAACTTCACGCGAATACGAAGGATCACCCAACGGTGAAATCTAGCGCTTTCCAACGAATCTCAAACGACAGATTCAACAATTAAAAAAGCGATATTTGCAATCGTTCAAGTCTTTTATAATTCTACGCATAACAAGGTTATTTAGAAAACATATGGATAATATTTTTTATTTTAATGTGGTTGATAAATCTTGAAAAGAGAATATAAAAATCGTATGCTAAACGTTGATATAAATATTATTTCAGATTCATCATTATTACTGAAATAAGGTGATACTTCATTACTAAACTTCATTGATTTAACTTCATTGATTGACAAGATACGAATGATATCGCTAATAAAATGTATAACTTAAAACCAAGTCTACAGATTATGATATTATATATCAATATTTTCTATATATCGCGTATGTTTCTTTTTGTATTGCCAATATGAAAAATATTGCAAATGAGAACATGAAATTAATGTTTCTTGAAATTTATAGACGTTTCACAAGTAGAAGCAGAAGGTATTTCATGTTTCAAGTGTCTCATGACATTCACAAACCCGGACGACACAGATCTGCTTTGTTCTCATTTCGACGGAAGTGCCAAATTCCAAGTGTTCTGTCCAACCTCGACACTTTGTATGAAAAGAACCGTTCAGTATAAGTCTAAAAGTAGGTAGCCGAGTTGTTGTCTAAGTGATATCGTAGTGTTTATTTATGAATTTCTTCTTTTAGCATCTGCAGTGACCACTGTTCAACGAGATTGTGCACCACAGAAATATACTTCTCACACTTACAACGACGCCGATAAACAATGGTATAAAAAGGAAGAGATCATAACATCCGCTTATGACGAAGGTTGCTTTATTGGAGAACACAGAGGCGCGCCTACTGGCCCACCTGAATACTGTTTTTGTAGTTTTCATTTGTGCAATTCATCTCCTTCGCAAATTGGAATGTTTAACAAAGTATATGAGGCAATATTAGCGATGTTAATTATGAGATTGTTATAAAACAATATATAACATTGTTTTAATGTGTACAAACAATATTAGTTTGCAACACATAACATTTACTTAAAAGAAAGTGTAGTTATACGACTTTCGTACAACTGCACATGGTAAGTATCAGTCTCTCCTGTTAAGTATAGAAGTGCAGAGATCATAACAAATTGCAAATGTTATCATCAAATGTTATGTGTATTATAAATACAAAAATATTGAGGCCTATCCAATATGAATGACTACAAAACTATCTAGCTAGCTTATTTGTTATTAAAATTATTACATTAAATAGTTTATTTTTAATTTTGTAATTCGTAAATTTCTATTTCTATATTTATAATTTTGGAATAATATATTGGAAAAGAAAAATTGAATGAAAAGAAAATCTTTTCGATCTTAAATTATCTTGTTAAAGATAATAATTGGAACATTTTCTATATTTATGAAAAGTATTACAAATACACATTAAAGTATATTTATAAAAAGTATTACAAATATACATTAAAGTATAAAAAAATCTATTCATTGCTAATATTTGTATAAATTTGATGTCTGAGATGATTGAAAAAGTTTATCATAGTTTATCATAGTTTTTAATAAATATGAGGGAGTATAAGAAATAAACGAAGATTCTTTGGAGTGATCTAATAATTTTAACATATCACTGCCAAAACTACTAAGACAAAATTATCATTTATCTTAAATGTTCGTAAACAAAGCGTATTTTGTACACATATAAGTACTTAATTAACATTTAACTCGAGCTGTGAACATGTAAGTAAATTGTAATAATACAACATTTAAGATATTCAATGATGAACAAATTGTATATTATAATATTAAATCCTTATATATTTTAGTGGTACAATATTTTCATATTACGCTCATATATATTTTTTTATGAATTATGCAAATAATTATGTATTGCAATCACTAATTTAAATTACTTCAATAAATATATCACCTTTGGCTTTTCAACAATCACAAAAGGAAGAAAAAACTTACCTCAGCATTATGTTCCACCAAGTACAGAAACACGACATCTTCACGCATCAAACGTACCGCTGCGTGCAAAGGATATTTGCTCTTTGTTTGTAGTAATTTGTACAGTAAAGAACCAGGCATTTCCTTGAAGTCTTCGCCGGTCAGATCTTCCTGTAATATATATAAACATTTTAGGTATAAAATTAATATTGTTACTCTATAATAACAATCTTACCCAATGCGCTGAAATTAAGGAGCTACAATGCTCCTTCAATTTTAGGGTACCCAGTTCCTCGGCGGCTGAGTATAATCCTACGCAATTCTTCAATCCCACTGTCCCAATCAGATATCTTTCGCATTGATCTACTAGATCGGACAATTGGAAACCCGCTGCTGCTTTCATCAGATCTAACGTTAGGTGTTCCTGGGATACTTTGCCTGTATAAATCCATTTCAGCAGCACTAATGCAACGGCACTATTTAAACTGCTCCAATCTAGAAACATTCGTAATATGAAACACAACAATTGTATTAAAATAAGATTAAGAACCAATCTAATGTATTAAATAAAAATAAAACATAAATTAAAGTATTAAAATAAAAATAAGATATAAACAAATAAGTTGCAAATTTATCTAACCTAAAACAGTCTTTTCCACAAGGGCTGCGTCACTGAAGAAATCAGACCTGGCAGACAACACGAATTTATGCGCCGGTATCTCTTGGTCGATCAGTTTTATACTTATATCACTGAAAACAAACAGTAAAAACAGTTAAAAAAATAGACTTATTATTAATAATTTAATTCATTATTATTGTTGCAAGACACCTGAATTTCAGGTTATATACATAAGGATACCTGTAACGATGTTGACAGTACAAGGATGCGACTGTCGCCAGAAGCCTAGTGACGAATCCACCCTCCTGCTTTTCAGCCGTGGCGACGGCGTATTCCCGTTGCAGTTCCGCGTTCGCGTTGTATAAATTGACATACTGCTCTCGCAGCAGAGTCAGATGTTGTTGCCACTTCTGCGCCTCCGTGGGGTCCTCTGAAATGATTAGCGGTCGTGAAGATGTGTAAACTCTGCAAAAATACTGAAAAACTTACCCATGATCGAAAGAGAAAAAAGAATGAGAAAAAATTGTCCGATGTTTCAGGCTCGATGTAATCCGACACAACGTTATCGTTCGTGGCGCGGGCCCGCCGCGCATTAACGCACGTTCATTTAAACCCTCAGCACTGCCCGTCGAATCATCTGGTGAGAGAGAAAAAGGAAAAAAAAGAGGAGATAGAGGAAACCGGCAGACGTGAGTCGGCGCTGCCAAGAGGAGGAGATTCCAAGGGGAAGATCGTCGGGACCAACCGGGATCCTCGGGAGAACGTAGAACGCCGCCGCGGCACCCCTAGGCATCGCGCATTATCGCACATGTATCACATCACACACACGCCTACGACGTCATTATGGAATCTGTCTCGCGCACGCAACACGCCAATGCACGCACACGTGCATGACGAATGCATCGAATTCCAGCAAACGAGAATGGATTAAAATAGATTGAAATTTTTTTCTATCCGAATGCATATTTTAAATAGCGAATACTTTTTTTTCGATTTAATTGGATTCAATTGGATGTAATTGGATTGAAAAACTGCATTTTCTATTCAACATTTGAAATGAAAAAAAAATTTTTTTTTTTAATTGAACAGTATTCAGTTGTATGTTTTTGCACAGAAAAAGCTTATATTATTTTTAGATTGAAAGGCATAGACATATGCTCCATGTAATTCCTATAAATGAATAAAAATGCATTCAGAATTGAAAAGCATTCATTTTAACATTCGTGAATCAATATTTCTGAAAATCTAAACTACATTTCAATTCATTTCAATCCATTCTCGTTTGCTAGAAAGAGAGGCTGCGATCTGCGACCGATTTCATTTCTTTCTTCTTTTTAACAATTAATTTTTTTCAAGAATTTTTACAAAGTGTCTGCTTGACTTCCAAGAATAAATAATAGAATATAATGCAACAGAAATTACATCGCTTATTATGATACGCTACAGAAAAGGGACGATAAAAACAAATGCATTTGGAGGAAGAAGAATAGAAAATGTAATACGAAGGACAGTAGAGAGGGATCCAATTATAATTAATAAAACTTTAAATTTGAAGTAGTGATATATGCGAGGTAATAGAGCTAGGCGACCAATGAACAAACATGTCTGCATTCATTCACAATGATCTCGATGAATCGTTTTGCGAGATTGTTAGGGCTGATTTTCACAGGTGAAAGGATTTGGAATTGAAATTAAAAAAAATTGATCTTCTCCTTTTTTTATTCAGATATCGAAGTTTTTATAAAAGATATTCATTGTAGAAATTAGAATTAATAAGTAACATCGAATACGTGATCGATGTCTCGCACAATTTCTTCTGAAATCCACCTTTTTTTAAACAGAAGATTAGATACACAATTTAATCATAGAATATCTAGAAATTCTAGAAATTGATACGATATCTCAAAATATATTATCAATCAGGCCTTAATCTATTCTTTTTCTGTGTATTTAAAGAAAAACGATCGAATACTTTGAAGAAAATATATAATATAAAGAATTATATAATATTATAATATAAAGATATAAAATAAAGATTCTTACGATTTGTTATCATAGATAACCAAAATTATTATTGCTCGTTAAATTATTTACTTAATTTTCTATTGATACTTGTAAAAGAAATTGATATTTTTATTCATAAGCGTTCAGTCAATATCTTAAATTAACAACCTTATTATTATCACATAATCTTATCGTCATACCATAAAATATTTGTAACAGCTTGATAATGTATGCTTTGTTTTATAATTTAATTGCAATCATTTGTCATTTAGAAAATAAAATTTAATACTGTTGTTTACACTAAAAGCTTTCCAGTTTCCGCTACCTCTTTGGGTTGAGCGTTCTGTACAGGATTTCTCGAATATAAAATCACAGCAACACTCACCATAACTATAGAAACGATGGTGTTCGTGCTAACGGGTATGCTAAACAAAATCCAACAAAGCATCGCTGTAAAAATTAGTTCCACCGCGCTGGCGAAGGTCTTCAATATAGAATTTAAGGTCTTTAGAAAGAAGCTCGTTATTATCCCAACGAGAGAATTGTTTAACATAATTAAAATTACTTTCGGTTGAAGAAACGTACCGATCTCAACGTTACTCAATGTTTCGCTGGCGTCGTTCGTGAATACACTTAATAGGATAATTACTACGATGTTGCAAAAAATACTGTCGATATACATAAATACGTTCTGTATAAAAATGTCAATGTCCGCGCCCTGCCGTTTCAGTAAATACTCGTTATATACACCAGCCAAGCAGGAGCATGTCGTCTGTAAGACAAGTTTTGTTTTTAAGAAAACTTAAGGTTTGTTCGCGTCGTATACTCCAACATGCTCCAATATACTTTTATCATAACTCCTACTCACTTCAATACACTCATTAGAATAAGTAGGAACTATGGCAGGAGCATGTTGGAGCATACGACGTGAATAAACCTTTAATTATGTCTCCACTTATACAAGTATCAATATAATAAATGACTCACTTGTACAAGAATTAGAAGTAGAAAAATATCTACATGGAATTCTGTGCCAAGGACGTGGGTATCAAAGTGCTTTACCATACAGCCGACTGTCAAGATCACTAGGGAAAACCATTGCGTTGCGGATAACTTTTTGTTAAAAATGACCTAGAAGAAATCAGAATTATTACGTCATCCGTTCAACGTCGTCTTTTTATGTATATAGAAAATATTTATATCCTTATATTTCAAGATAGTGCTTGAATAATGCCTCAAGATGCTGATTTATCATTTTTTACGACAGCTTAAATACAAGAATCGACTATGAATACTAATATCGATATACCTGGAAAATGATTCCCGTAAGTACAACGCGGAGTTGCAACAGAATATAATAAGTCGTGGGGTCGAACCTAGCCAAATTGACAAATGCTAGATTGTTGTACAGGCAGTACAAAAGCGCAGGTATCATATATAGCAGAAGCACTGAAAACAGACAGAAGTTTCTTTAGTACACTGAATCTTGAGCACATTCGATGTTTGTAAGTTTCTTTAGTTTTGCTTTTAATCTCACCTTTTTTGTTTTTCTTTGTCTCCTGAAGAAGCGTTAGGATACTATTGCTGAAAATAAGATGAATTAATGCTGATAACAGGAAAATCGACCCACATTGGCCAGTATACAAATTGGCCTGTATACAAATTGTGAATTGTTTTACTTACTCTTTACAGTAAAGTGTTGTAGATATAACTAATTTTAGAACTTCTGTCATCAACACAACTGCCACAATATTATATTCGTAGCGGCCGCTTCTTTGAGACCATGTTACAAGAATACCTACAGTAGATTGTTGCATTTTGATATCATATTTTCATGATAACTGATATTTAATTAATTCAAATTTATATATTTTGTTGATTATAATAAGAAGGATGAAAATTGTTTATAGAACATGTGATCAACGTACCTTGATTTATAAAGAGAGCTATGTAGGAGATGAAAATAACAGGACTCCACCTTCCTGGAAATAATTCATTCCAGTTTATTCCTCCCATACTTTGACTTTTCTTAGCTGTTTCAGCTTGAACAATTTCGGTACATCATGTTTGATAGTCATTCCTTCCGTAGTTTTTGTACGCACGTCAGCGCACACTGGCAAAGGCCGGATACTGATTGATACCACTACACATATCAACACACTTTTCGCACGTATGTGTATAAACATATATACACTACGCCATGCTTTCGTCACCGCGTGAATTCTATTACTGTATATATCTGAATCTCACGCGCGAAGATGCATTTATTGCTCCAAAATAGAATTATGTAATTAAAAATATGATACCATTTAACTTGTAGAACCAATCACCAATTTTTTTATCTGTAAACCGGATTTCACGATGTTGCTTTGCTGTACAACTTCCGTCATTGCAAAATTAAAGAAAATCTGAGCGAAGAATTTTTTTCAATATAATTCCAAAATTTTATAATGTGAAAAACTAGCATCATTTTCTTGAATATTTTTTTTTATAATTTGGCAGAGTAGGGATAAGAGGTAATTGGAGTGAACCAGTAAATTACTATAAGCGTATTCTATACACATACAAGTCATCGTGCAACGCTGAATATAATGTTGATAATAGCATAGTTGATAATAGCATATCATTAATGATATGACATTAATCTTTAAATGATTTTAAATTGACTAATATTATTCACAATGTTCTCTAATCTGTACAAGAAAAATACATGTATGTGTGTGTGTGTATGTGTTGTGTACAATCTCTCACACATCGATATATCTACAAATTATACTAAATGATTCATAACATTAATACTATCAATAAGTTTTTAATACACAGTTTAATTCGATGAAAGAATTATTAGTGTATAAAGTATTATTATGTATAAAGTATTCAAATCTTACTGTTAACTTTTTATTATATATATTATTTCTGTATTATATTACATGGCCTTTTTATATACACATCTATAAACACGTATTTGGGAGTTTTTGAAAATTTCAATATGTTTAGTTTCTTAAAAGTTGATT
>NW_017259334.1:1095053-1102680 GCF_001594045.1 Atta colombica | reverse complement strand
ACATATATATGTACATATATATATTTACATTTTTCTGGATTTCTAATAAATCTTATATTAGATATTCAAATTGTTTTTTATTTCAATTAATTTAATTGAATTATGGATATTATATGTAAATGTATGTAAACGTAAAAAAAATTCGTATATTCAAGTCATCATATATTACGTAGCTACAAGAAATTTATATTTATTAACAGATTATCAAAATTTTTATAGATTATAACGTGGCAAGTAATGTGCAATATTAATTACTACGATTTATTAATTACAAATAAATCGCAGATCTAGAAGAAACATTCATAAAGTAAAACCTTGAAGTTTTATTTCCTTGAAAATATCTTATTTTATCCATATTTCGTTTTGCTATCAAGGCTATAAAAAAATATAATTTTATGTAAGCACGAAATTTTGCAAAGAAATAAGAAATGTATTTTATATTTTACTATTGCAAAAATTTGATTGGTAGTATAAGCTTATTTTCTTTTATATTTTCTATAATAAATATTTTTTTCTACAATGTAGAATAGTCAAAATGACTGAAAAATTTGAAGGAGCAGATAGTGTAAAAAGTATTATTTGTTTATAAATATTGCACCTGTACATATCCACTTACGTAATTTGTAAATAAACTTCTTCCTATGAAAACATATTGCAATATGACAATCTACAAAAATGCAAATGCATACAAACACATAGTAAATGTATTAAATCATGTTAGAGCCAGTTGCCAATTAAAGTAGATCAATATTTTTGCTTGAACTACTTATTTCTTCTATACATGAACACAACCAAAGAAACGATTAATGTGGAGGCACATATGTATTAGCATAAACTTTTTTCTTTAGCTTTTTGTTAATTTTTAGCATTTTCTTCTTCCTACAGAATCTTGGTCTAATCAAATCTTGACTAATGTTAGCACTGCGAAAATTTTATGCAAACTATTACAAAACAAAGGTTTGAAGGCCTTTGGATATTTCTATTAAAATTCTAATGTATTTTTGGCTAACAATGATTATGTATAAACATGATTTACAAAGTTGAACGCATTGGTTTTTAGGTCAGTCATACCGTCATGATATTTAAAAGAGTTATGTATCTAAACGATGAAACGTCATCCGGTTGACTTAATATAAGTTATATGGATATAAATTTTGTTTCTGTTATCCTCAATATAATTGAGATTCAATTGATTGAGATAAGAGAAATTAACATCAGAAATATTTTTCAAGAAATATTTTCAACATTTTAAATTTATACGTTTTTGTTAATTCTATTACATATCTATATATCTCTATATTTATTTAAATCAACGTTTTTCAACCTTTTTTAATTTATGACATATTAAATAATTTCTCGAGATGTATCATTACGCGCATACGTTTTAGTGCTCAGCATAGATCTTTTATCAGATATATTGCTAACACGTTTTTACTTTATTTCTAAATTTGAATATCTATAAATTTTTCGTTTTTATTTTTTTTTTAAATTATCGCGGCACACTTAAAAAATATATTGAAAAACTCTGATTTAAATAACTGTATTTCATATACAAAAAATAAACGAATAATTATTTCAATAAATAATAATACGAATAATTTGTTTATAACATAAAATGTTTTAAGAAAACGGTTCATCACAAATTGAACTTGATAACATCTGTACATTAGCTTGAAATTATTCTATAAAATACATGCCCATAATATTAGTCTGACGTATTTAATTGTCTCATGATCTGTTGCGTAATCAATTTAGTCGCTTCACTCGCATTAGGTATAAGAAACTTATCCATATCAGAAATAACTGTGTCGTTATATTGCGTCGTACCATATTTAAAAGTTATTAAATCGGCGTGCCGTTTTCTTGACGTTATTTTGACGATACTCGTTAAGGGACGTTTCACAATTACATGCGCGGCGCCCTTTCGTTCCGGGATTTCTCGCAGTACTATAAGATGACTATCGGTAACCAATAGTTGACTAAAACAAAAAAACATTATACACATGAATAACTTTACATACGAAAGAAAATCCCTTTTTCTTATAAGCTCACCTATCACAGAGATCACCATTAACTTTCACTTCTTGGCATTTAAAGGAATGTAATAACTTGGGATCTTTCATCCATTGTTGTATTGATACTACTTCAATAGGCTCTTCACTTTCATTATTAGTCATTGTCATATCTAGAAAAGATTAGATTAGTATCTTTAATAAAACAATTACATAAGAATAATTAAGAGAATTACCTATCTCTTGATCATCATCTATACTAAACACAGGCGCGGTCTTTCTTTGACGTCTAATATAGTCCAAGTCTTTACTATCTCTCTTTTCTGTATTACTATTAACATTTGTAGGATTAACAATATAATCAAATAGCTTTCCTTTTACTTCCTGACTTTTTAACTTCATGGCTAATCCGATCTTGCCCAAAAGATCAGAATTATTGTTTTTAACTTTAACAGGGCTTGCTTCGTTCGAATTTTCTTCTAACATATTAGCATTACATACTAAACAATATTGTGAATTATGATCAACAAGACTTGATACCACTTCATCGCCGAAGTATTCATGAATGGCTGAAAACAAAATTATAATTATATAAAAAGAATATAATTTATCTTCGTCAAATTATACTAAAAAATAGAAAATAAATACCTTGATATCCAGAAGTAACCATGCTCACGTAATGTGTATGTTTTTGTAAAAAGGATGCTACTACCATATGCGTGTAGCGATCTTCCTCTTGTCTACCGCTTCCCAGAAAACAAAGATGTTCTCCACCAGCTTGTGAACCAACAGCTAATGCTTGACGCTGAGCTTGTAGTAAGCCTTGTACCGCTGTAGCAAACGCGGCAGGTTCTTGCAGCATCTAAAAAGATAAAAATGTGTTTAATCTTTTTTTTCTATCAAAATTTATATATAAAGCAATATATAAAAATCATAATTTTAATAAATTTTAAACTATGTAAACTTAATACATATTTAAAACATTATTTTTTACTTTTATTTTATTGATAACTTACCAAGTTGCAATCGAGATGAAATGCCGTTGGTAAGTGGCCTGCATTGTATTGTTCGGCAGGTCTACAATCCACAAGAAAAAATCTAACAGCTTCAACAGTGCTATTAGGTAAAGATGGAGTTTCGATAGCATTCTCTACTAATTCTTGTGCTGATACGGGTAAACATAGTGCATGAGAGATTAGCTTTTCTTCAGAACTTTCACCAAACATTATGGGATACAAATCTTGTTTAAAAGATGTTGGTGTTTTCATTGCGTAATACTGTGCCAATGAACAGAAATCGGTTACATCCTCTGCTTCCAAAGCACAGGGCATTACTGCTATTGCATCTATTATACTTTGCTTGTCTTCGTCCTTCATGTTTAAAATTTGCTCTCTATAAAGATGAGAATTTAAACAATGAAATAACAAATATATCTAAATTAATTTAATCAATATTTACCTAGCATTTATAACCATAATTAGTGAGAGAAACAGCATGAAAAATGGATCAGCTTGCATAAAGTACAGATCCCACATTGTACAGACAGCTGGTAATGAACAGACACCGGCGAAAAGAGTATTCATCCATACTTTTGTATATTGATCAGGTGATATCCTCTTCGTGTCCAAAAAGGAGCACAGCTCTGGCTCATGATAGAGAAGCAGTAATCTCAAAACTGAACTATATGTTTCACCTCTAAAAAGAATAGTAAACATATTATTACAAAATTTGCAATTATAAATAATCAATTTTACATTATCAATATCAATAAAAAAATATTTATTTAAGTAACAAAAAGATAACAGTAATTATCTTTTACCTTGGAATATAAATATCTCTTATTGCTTCAAAGAGATTATAAGTTGCAGCACGTGGTAATTTTAAAGCTATTAAAGGACCTAATAATTCTAGCCATCCATTTCCTTTTTCATATTGTTTACATTTACTTTTACAATAAAACGTTAGTATAGATTCAAGATCCGAAACTACAGAAACTTTATCTTCATCATCATTCCCAAGTTTTGCTATAATGTTTAACAGTATAATAGTAGTTGTTAGTAAATATAAATGAGACTACATATGTAGCTTTTCACTTACTCACCGACCAACTGTTGACAGTCATCACGAATTATATTTTGCTCTGGTAAATCATAAACTTCATTAAACTGGCTAAATTGATCACCTTGATCAGTAACATAAAGGCAAGCCAACCAGACATCTGGTCTTAAATTTACGGGGACTGGTTGACCTTTACAAATGGCATATATATCAGAAGCAGATGGTGCTTCTGTATCCAATAATGCCGCTTCCAGTTCCAATACCCTAAAATAATTAATTTGAAATTAATAAAAATGACAAAAACTGTTATTCGCATTTAAAACTACATAAATTGAGACTACAAGCAAACTTGACTATATCTATTCAAAAATTTCCATCTACAATCTATATAAATGTATCACATTAATTAGCATATTAATTAGTAAAATATTCGAAATGATATTATGTAAGTCGCGTAGTTCTGCTAATAAAATATTTTCTACTGCGCTTCGTCGCTATATGCATGCAACAATATAGTTCTCCGTTTTACAAGCTTTACGTAAAACGTGTCACAGATCATATGGTTCGAAAAAAATTTGACACGTTATCACGCGATTGCAAAGTTCGGTGTTCTCGCTTTCAATGAGACGCGTTATTTTTCAAGACAGAGAAACCACGATCACTTACCAGGTGTTCTCGTCCTCCTGTAGAGCCATCGCAACGAACGTTATCCGAATTAGACAGCGACGTCCCGAGACGAACGCGAGCAAACGGAGATCCGAATGATCTGACGTCCGTTAAAACGGTTTACGAGTACGTCTTCAGTCGCTCAACATTCCTCGGGAATCTAATGCGGACGAGAGCAAGGATTTTCATGTCGCGCAAGCTCTGATTCTGACGGCATGACAGCCGATAAAACGTAGGAATCGTAAGAACGTAGCTGCTGTTGACAGACTGCCGCCATCTTTCCGGCGTGGTTCCGCGCACGCGCGGAAAACGTGGCGCGCAGCTTGAAAAGGATTTAAAAAAAGATTTTAATGTTATTATTTACGTATTTATTTTATTTTGCTTTATTATTTACTTAATATTTAATTTTTTATTTCAATGTTATTATTTAATATAACCTGTTATCTCTAATTGAGACGCTTTCTTTCCATATATTGAGTAAGATTAATTATTCTATTCATGAGATGTAAAAAGACCTGTCTTCTACAAAGTGTAACAAAGTAAGTTTGCTCGATAAATTAATATATAGAGCTAATCAAAATCGAAGTCGAAGTCGCTATTCTTTAAAGTTGATTCTTCCACTAAGGGGGCGCTATTGTAAGGAAAGTTCACGCAACCGCCGTGTATCGCGATAATCGTCGGTGCACTTGGTGCCGAGAAATACCGAGGAAGATCGAGCTGATTGAGGAGGATCAAGGAGGACGAGAGAAGATCGAGCGGACCAAGGAGGACGAGAGAGGATCATTCCAACGTAAACGTGATCGAGTTCGAGAGATAGTGGGGAGTGGCATCCGCATGATTGTCGCTTGGACCACGTGTTCCCTCGTATTCTCGCAATTCGCGGTCTCTTACGTCGGTGAGAGATTCACGATCTAGTTTCCTCATCGCAATCTCGGTAGTGCCCGGTAGTGCCGGGTCAGCCGGGTGTCACGTCGTGATCGTTCGTGTGCGGCTAATAGATTCCTGATCGAAGAAATGACCGCCTCGAGCGGCGTGGCAGGCAGCAGCCCATTGCCGAAATGGCAGCTCGCCTTGGTAGTCGGAGCACCGGTTGCCCTCGGCCTCGGCTACATGTACTACAGGAACAGGAATAGCAATAACGTTGACAAGCCGGAACGCGACAAGTTCAGGAGCGGCGCGGCCAAGGAAAACGGCGCGCCCGCCGACAAGCAGATCTCCATCGACGGCGATTGCCCACCCAAAGTGCCTTCTCCCGCAGCTGAATCGGAGGTTAAAACCGCTTGCTTTATCTGGAAGTATTCGAAAGATTGCGAAAATTCATTTATCCGAAATTGAAAAAAAAAAGGATATTTTACGTTTATCAACATCATTGTTAGGTCTGCTTCTTAGTTCCTAAGAAACAAATTGATAAATTTATGTACTATCCATGTATCGTTAACAGCTAGAATTATATCATTAATATGTCAAAATGACATATTATTATGATATATGAGTGATAATTTTCAGTAAACAGTATTGTTTGCAAGCTTTATTGAACTTTATGGCAATGAGATTGTAATATAATATGTAGTTTGCACATGATAAATGAATTTTCTTGATCAATCGAGACTTCCTCTATAGTATATATTTATCCATTTGTCAGAACTTTAATAAAATCATAGTAGCTATAATGGCATTATATATATTTTTGAATTAACCTAAAAAAGAAGAATACTTTTGTGTAACTGATTCAAATATAAATAAATTCTTTTGTTTTAGACTCCTTTACAAAAGGCACAGAAATATAAGAATGCAGGAAATGTAGAGTTTAAAATTGGAAAATATGATGAAGCTATTGCTCGGTATAATAAAGCAATCGATATTTGTCCAACAGAAAACATAGAGGACCTCGCAACTTTTTATCAAAATAGAGCAGCTGCTTATGAGCAATTGGTAATAAAATTAATAGTAATAATAAACATAATATAAAAATTTTACTTCAATTCATTGTTAAAATTTATATAAATTTTACTGTTTACACAATTGTAATTATAATTTACAGAAAAAATATAGTGCTGTAAAGGCAGACTGTACAAAAGCGTTAGAATTAAATCCAAAATATGCCAAAGCTTTGTTACGTCGGGCACGTGCTTTGGAACAAACAGGGGACTTGGAAACCGCCTTGGAAGATGTGACTACCGCATGTATTTATGAAGGATTTTCTAATCAAACTTCCCTCTCAATGGCAGATAAGGTTTTGGAAAAGCTCGGTGAGTTACATATATTAAAAAAGTACTTGATATTAAATAAAATGCTGCTCGAACTTTTGTAGAATTAGAAATAGGAACAGAGAAGTTTAGACAAAATTATTTTCAGGGAGACAACATGCCCAGGAAAATTTGGCAAACAAAAAATTTGTAATGCCAAGTAAGCATTTTATCAAAACATACATTATATCTTTTCCCAAGGATCCAGTATTTTCTAAACTTGAACATCCAGAAAATATTCCAGAGTAAGTAGAAGACTATTTCTGATAATTGTGGTGTTAATTTTTTAAAAAATGTAATACTTGTTATCAGATTTTTCAAGAAACCACTGCAAGCAATAAAAAATATGGAGTACGATGGTATAATACCACTATGCACGGAAATCATTAAAAATCCCGAATTTGATACGTTACCTTCATCTAGATTAGAGGTGTTATTATTACGAGCTACATTTTACTTACTTTTGGGCGAGCACGATGCTACAATCAAAGATTTTGAAAATATATTGAACAGCAAAGATGCATCCGATGATGTGAGGATAAATGCCCTGATAAAAAGAGCGGCCTTATACATGCAACTTGATAATCCAGATATGACTTTCAAGGACTTTGAATTAGCTATTAGTATGAATCCAAGTTACAGTGA
>NW_017259334.1:1091309-1094953 GCF_001594045.1 Atta colombica | reverse complement strand
ATTACTGGGTTTATATATTAATCGCAAATATCAATTGCAAATTTATTGCAAGCCAGTCTGAAATGTCAATTTTCAAATTAACTTGAGATCGATTTGCGCAAAATCGACTAATGCAAAATCAGAATTATAAAATAACAATACTACTTTTTGTCATTTCAGGTAAATTTGCTCATGGGCAGAATAGATGAAGCTAAACGCGATTTTGAAAAGGCTGTTGAATACAATCCAAATTTCGGCATAGCATACGCGCAAAAATGTTACACGGATTATCGTTTTGCAGTGTTCAATAGAGATATAGGATTAGCCGAAGTGGCTGTGAAAGACTTTGAGAGAGCTTTGGAAAAGTATCCAAATCCTCCTGAATGTATATATTGTTATATATCGTATGCTCAGGTACGTATAACTATTTATAATATTTATAATATTTCTTAAAAAAAAAAAACAATTAAAGAAAAGTGAATTATAAATTGTTATCATTATGTTGTACACATTTTGGTTCATTGGTGGAATTTTCGTAGATGATGTCCGAAACTCAACAGTTTGAAAAGGCTGATACTTATTATGCTAAAGCATTAGAGCAAGACCCTGATAATGCAACTGTTTATGTGCACAGAGGCTTACTGCAATTACAATGGAACGGTAATGTTGATAAAACTGTGGAATATATACACAAAGCGTTAGAATTGGATGAGAAATGCGAGCTTGCATATGAATCATTAGGAAGTATCGAAGTACAAAGGTATGTATGGTTTCTAATAATTATTATATGTTTCAAAATAAACCAACTACAATCACACATGTGACTTACACTATGTATTATTTAAAAAAACTAAAGACATTTGAAAATTTTCTAAATTCATGTTTTCTTTCAGAGGAAACATAGAGGAAGCAATAAGATTATTTGACAAGGCTTTAGTATTATGTCGTACATTCATGGAATTGACACATATATACAGCTTGAGAGATGCTGCAAAAGCACAACTTAATATAAAGAATCGATTAGGTATGGACGTTATTCGTTCGTCATCTCGATTTGTTCCGAATTCCATGTTTTAAATTATGAAGAAAATAAAAAAAATCACTGTTATTAAAGAATTAAAATTTTATGTTAGCACATCAATCTTAAACACGATATACGTGCAGTCCCAAAAACTGTAATATGCAATTTTTTTTATTGTATTGCATTATTTTATATTAAAACAGTCAATATAATTTTAAGTTTATATAACACTTTAAGAATTAACTTTGATATATTGGATCTATTAGCATTTGATCTACGATAAAAAAAAATAGTGATGTAATGCACCAGTTATTGTAGATTATCAAAGCTTTAAAGTATTTGTTAGCAAGTGAAGTTTGTTAATTATTTAGAATTGCTCAACTTTAATTTTGTAAGATCATGCTTATGCAAATATTAAAATTTGTTGTGTATCATTTAAGTAATTTTATATTTACAAATCTTATAATTTTTAACAAATGAAATATTTATAAATATTATTTTTACTTATAATACCCTATTATTTGATAAAAATTATCTTTTTATGCAATTGTTTTTAATCAAGTTGTGTACAAAGTTTATAAATAGAAATTTGTAGAAGCTATTTTATTATTATTCCTTACTTCATCTTGTATAGAAAAAATAATATATTAATAAAATAAATATTTATATTTATGACATTTAAAATCATAAAAAAATGATGACTTAAAATTTCTAATACAATTTTGGTATTTTATGAAAGAAATAGAGGAATTATGATCACACGCTAATAATAATAAATTCAAGACTTTTACAACTGTAATATATTTCAATATTCTTGTATTTATTTAAACATCGTAAAATATGGAAGCCAAAGGATATCTTATAACAAATGCCAATATACTACTAATAATCTGAAAAATATTAATGTTATATACTTTAAATTATTAAATATATATTTTTTTAAATTACCTGAATTATTAGTAAAACCGACGTAAGTTTTGGTTCTCTCAACGGACCAGTCTTGATCAATATAAAATTAATCAAAGTTAGATTATTGCAAGTCACAAAGCCTTCCGAGTCTTCTTCCCATTTTATTAATTTACATTTTCGAAATATCCACATTGATAGTTTCCCTAATAAAATAAAATATAATTCTAAACAATACATACAGTTTTTTTCTTCATAGATAAATTATACTACCATACCAAGTGTGCCAAGATCTGATTTGTAGAACACAGTTCTACTAGGCTCCAATTTGTCTATCTTTTCATTGTATCTGCGAATAAAATCATGTTATGAGTAGATCTTTTGATGAGATTTTCTAACATAATTATTTTTTATTTCTAAAACTTACTTTGGTAATCTATGCCTAGGACACGATACAAGATGGAATAGCTGCGGTATGCTATACAGAAAATTGATTATTTGTGGAATGAAAAACAACAAAGTCGTCTTGCTGAAGCGTCCTATGATACCGACAACGGCGAAAGTCATTCCCGATAGATAACAAAACGTATCGCCTACGAAAACCTGCGATGGATACCTTGAACAAAACATCATTATTCCTTTACTTCAACGTAACGTTGAATAAATTCATACATATTATAAATTAAATAAGTACATATTTTATCATTATATATATTTACGCGAACACATTACAGAGTAGATCATTACGTCATTTAAACGCTGTTTTCCTCCACGAATTGTGCTTTATACCTCTTTTGCGCGTTTTATTATGCAGACATATTCTTTTCCGTATAAATATAGGAAATCACAAGCATGTGCGAAACACATGCGAGGTATTGCTCCAAAAGGAAATTACCAAATCAAGTGCCATTGCTCTATAACTGTCAGAGGGCTACCATGATGACTATAAACACGTGGAGCTCGGGAATCGTTTCTGCGAAGAGAGAGTCGCTCCTTTTCCTCGAGCTTGGCTGGCTAATTCTAAAATTAATGATCCAGTTTCTTTACTTATGGGCGGGTCCGCCTCGTTCGCAGAACGAATTGCTCATGCATTGTAAAGCGGGACGAAGGGGTGACACATAGATACAGTTTGACGCCGGCGTAAGACGCGTGCGCTTTACGAATAGTCACGATCGGCGAGAGTGTGTTCGTCGACGAGTACGACGGGCGGAATCGGCTGCTGCGGCGCTCGGGCGTGGTTTTTCACGTCGTCGCGGTACGCGCCGTTACCCGGCCGGGCGGGGGGGGGGGCAGAAGGTGCACCTGGATCTCGGAGGGATGCCTTTTTCCCCCATTCCCCCCCATTGCAGCCAGTCAGCCTGAGTCAGGCAGCGACTATCGACGAGACTAGAAGTATGCGCGGTGTGGTGCGTCGCCGGTCGCCGATCATCCTATAATTGCCAATCATCGTATAATTACCGACGAAACCGTCAGAATCGGCATATGCGGCGATCAATAGGCACGAATTAAATGGCACGTTGCGCCGCGGTGACGTCACCATACCGTCATCTGGTGAGATCATCATCGTCGTCGTCGTCGTCGTCAAATCGCATTGTGAGCGACGCTTTATTATGTAATATAGTTGTGGGCAATGACACGCGTGCGGGGCGGAGGCTGCCTCGGAACTTTAACTCGCGCGGAATCCAATTGGCGGATGGTATATCTCTGCAATGCAGCGGCTGTCGGCGACGATGCCGCT
>NW_017259334.1:1079620-1091209 GCF_001594045.1 Atta colombica | reverse complement strand
AAAATTGTATCGAGAAATGAGGTCAACGAATTTCTCGCGTTCAACTCGAGACGATCTATAATCCGCGAGTTTCAGGATAAATTTCTTCTTTGATATGTGTACGTGTGTACTGTAATATATAGTATATATATATGTAATATGTATTTTACACACACACACACACACACACACACACACACACACACACACACACACACACACACATGCGTATGCATTCCGATTCAATTGTTTTCTGCACGGCACATAAAATTATAAATAGAATTTCCTGTATTCTAAATTGAGTTATAGATCGTCTAGAGTGGGTTTTAGAAATGCACGGTATAGAATATTGTGGATCTCTTTAACAAAAAAAAAATCAAAAATGATAAAAATATAAATTTAAGTTACTGATTATGTTTTCAGATGATATTCATGAGACTGTAATTTCAACGAAGATGTCTCAGACAGCTAGCAAGATTTCTCTTCGGGAACGTAAGATGAGAAATTGAACTATCTGAGCGCAGGGATCAGTGCCATGCAGGTCCGTCTAGATGGGAAGCTGGCATTGCTGTATACTCTATTGGTCTTGCAAGTTCTGATTGTTATGATCTATGTCGCCACAACTCCGCCGCCCGAGTTAGCTGTATCTACAACTCGTACATCCGTCAGTTTCGTCAAGTTTGAGGCATCGCAGGTGCTGCGAATTTATGATTGACCATAAACCGACGTATTTATTCAAAATACTTTAGAACTATTATAATTTTTTTTTTAATTGAAGGAACTGCACGTAAATCAGGGCAATCGTAAAAAGTTATCAATCTACCAGACAATCAATGGGGAGGTAGCGTTGAAAGATGTCAAGACGTTTAGGCTGTTTGAAGTATTCAATCATACCGTATGCTGGAAATATGGTGTGGACCAACATAAAATGAAAAGCAATGAGCATCTGGAAAGATGTATCTGCAATCAAGGATGGCATGGTTTGGATTGCGGACAACCAGAAGTCGTGTGGAGGGCAATCATGGCGTCGAAGCAGAACGTTAGCCTGAAACGTCGCAAAACTGCCAGGCATATTATTCATACCTTTTTTATAAGCGACTACAACTCGGCGATCGCTGAGGTGATAGTGGAGGAACTCTACAACGTGGTGGATCTTTTTGTAATTTGTGATTTCAATAACGCGGAGGATAATTTCCGGCACAAACTGTCCAAAGGACTGTTACAGCGAGAGCAAAAGAAAATTCTGTACATCAATGTGGCGATCAAGTCCCACAAACCATCTCGGACAGTATCGAGATACATCTGGGATAAAATCAAGACTGTGGTGCAGAATCTAAAGGATGACGACATTTATGTGACAACAGAGCCGGAGCAGATACTGAACTCCAGGGCATTAATGTTCCTCAAAGTTTACGACGGTTGGCCTCAGCCCATCGGATTTAGATTAAGATGGTCAATATACGGTTTCTTTTGGCAGCATCCGCTCAAGACAACGATCACACTTGGCGCATACACCGTCGGTTTGATGCGCAATGCCTATCAATCCAACTCGCTTGTATTGCGACAACAGTTGGACGGAGACACCAGCGAGAGAGATATTTTGGGATTAGTCATAGGAGATTTGAATCATTACGGCGGGTGGTACTGTAATTTGTGCCAGGCACCCGCAAATATTATTATCGATCTTCGCAATAAAGTTCAGTCTAAGGAGATTTATATCGAGAAGACTATTGATGTGCCGTTTGTAGAGGACCTAATAGGTAGTGGACTATGGTTAGACGGTAAAACCAATCTTCTAAGAGTCTCCAAGTCTAGGGATTCCTACTTCGCGCCAGAAACGATTCTCAATAACACGTGGAAGTACGACTGGTTGGTAGAGAATTTTTACGCTAAACTAGATTACTACTGACGTACTGGTCGCACCCGACTGTGATATTAACTCATACTCAATACTCAATGTACACTAATGTAATATTATACTAAATTTATACACTAAAATATTACGTTGATAAAATATAAATGTTAAATGATTTATACATACAACTTATATGACAATTAGAAATTCTCCTTATCCAAATATTCCTTTTTTTATTCATATTATCATAATATAATTATTATTATTATTAATATTTTAGAATAAAAATACTTTTTTAGTTTAACTTACCAATTAAATTTGAATAATGCGAGGGAAGTTGCTATATAAGGCAGTATAAAATATATTGAAAACTGATGTGCTTTCCATTGACTGCCAAATAACTCGATAATGTTAAAGATAAGAATACTTGTGGCAATGATTAAACTTTGCCCAACCTCTAAACCGTTTATCCCAGCTAATATATTTATGGCGTTTGTACAAAACACTGCTAACATTCCCATATATACATAGTAAAAAATCCATAAATCCAATGAGAAACCAAACCATGATCTCAATGGTTTTGGTACAATGATTATCGTAGAATTAAAGTTGACATAATAAACCATTAGTAATGGCAAAGATGCTATAGTTGGCAGAAGTAATTTATGCCGCCAACGAAGATCCAAAACATCATCGGCAAAACCCAAGAGTAGCATGCAACATATGGACAATAATGCAGCCAGAAAATCAACAAACTGTAATAGAAAACTTGTGCTTTACATTGGTTACAGATCTATGTATGTTTTAAAATTAGAGAATAATATAGAATATCATATTTTAGATCTTATTTCTTATATTTTATCTCTATTTCTTATATTTTTATATTAAATGTAAGTCATTTCCAATCAAGTTATTGATTAATCTTAGGAGGTTGCTTTCTTTTTAGGAAACGATACAAACGTCATTCCTCCTTGATATTCTCAATGAATAACAAACATAAAATATTTGTGTCAACAACTATATTTCCTAAAAAAGCAGCTTTAATTTAATTTTCAATAATCAGAATAGAAAAGAAGGAAATTAGCTACATTTTCTAACTGATATCTGTATTGTACCTCATTGTGTGGAAAATTTATATTCCTAAATAGACAATCAGTAAATGGTACAGGAATAAATAGAAACATTGTTATAAGAAATACACATCCAGTGACAACACCTATCGCCTCCGGTCTGTAAAAATACAGGTTGCGTGTCAAACAATAGGCCTGTTCTTTTTAGCTGAACTTGTGCACCAGTTCATCTTTCTTCCTCTTCTTTCTTTCTACAGAAAAAAGAAAGAAAGATGAACTGGTGCAAAAAGAATAGACTTATTGTTATATACGATCGATAGAAAAATATATAAAAACAATGAAATGTTTCATACTCAAATGAGCCTTTGGAAAGGCAAATTGATCAACTCCACGATAAAAAGATTATAATTACGTGCTTTAATATTAAAATTAACAAATGTATATCGTAGAGTCAATCAGCTCGATGAAGCTTAAACAGTATTAAGTTCAGGTATCCTCACTCACATTTTTCCACTGCACCTCTTGCTCATGTCGACACCGTAGAGGTTAGCTTGGACAAACATGGATTTTATCCTTGGAATCAGGTGTACGGTCAAGCCGAACGCACACACGGACATCACCGCGTTGACATACATCGGGATTGACGACTTCAACATTTCGTCCTGGGTATTCATCGAAATGTTGAATAACAAACGTTCGGATCAGTCTCGGTTTTCGAGCACTTGCGAGTCAACGACTGACGAGAGCGATAAGCGTGATAAACGGAAAACTCGACGTCAGCTTCGTGTCAACTTCGACGTGTCAACGATATGACATTGTAACATAATGCATCAACTGTACTGATTAAACACATACTGAAAATTTATCTCCTGGGCGCCGCCATGTAATATGTATGCGTATCGATGATCTCGATGTCTCGAAGATCTTCTTTAGGTTAGTACCGTCTCTTTCGATATATAGTAACCAAATCCAAATTTTCAGTATAACCGCATAAAAAAGTAAATAGAATAATATAAATAAAATATTAAACTTTATAGAAAAACTTTGAAAAATTAAAGATGATGCAATATTCGGATCGAGGTAAGAACACGTCCATTTTGGCTACTACAGACATTTCGAGACTTCCTCGAAAATCGATAAGTCGCCGAAAATAATAAAAATATTGAAGAAAAATATCGAGGAAAAATAAATATCGAAATGAAATTTAATATAAATGAATAAAGAACTGTATTTCTTTCTCTCTGAGTTTATATATCATTTCTTTTTTTAATTGTGATTATTTTATCACGTTTAGTTGTTTTTGTTAGTATTCTTCGGTAGAATCTTGCTTCGTTTATTAGATTTTGTTCATAAAACAACATATGTTTATACCGAGATTTAAATGACATATGATATTTTATTTAATATTATTGTTTAAAATTATTTATATTTAAAAAATAATTACGATGTACTATTCCTAATAATGTACTCTTACATTTATTTGACTTTTCACCATAAAAAAAAAAACATTAGTCATGTCAAGTAGTTGAGCGCTGTGTAGTGCACTACGCGCAGTGTCATCAAGTTTTCATCGTGGTCTGAGTCTTGTTACGTATTGTTGAGTTATTCACGAGGCAGTGTACGAGATTTCTACCTGTGTCTCACTTGGCATATTAAGATCCTCGAACAAGCCGCGTGACGAATTCGCAGTTATTCGGAGCAGTTATTCAAACGTGAAATTGCTCCGGAATTCGACTCGAGTGCATAACCTCCTCCTCTCAAACGGTCGTCCACAACATGCTCCGCTTTTGATAGCCAAATCGCAAAGTGCGTCACGATTAATCGTGAGGCCTAACGTAACCCATTTAAAACGTTCAGAGCTTCCAGATTTGGTGAGTAAGAGATTTTTTTTCATTATCGGAAAATGTACGCATGATTTAGAGTCCGATAATCGGCTCTGTTTTTTAGTCGATGGACTACGAGAAACAAAAGGACGAGGTCACCGCGTTGGAAAGCATTTACACTGAAGAAGAATTTTCGTATCACGAGGAGAACGGCCGGTTTGAATGTACTTTTAAAATATTTGTAAATCTGCCAGCAAAATGTCATTTGTCATACAAGGATCTGAGACACGAAGTGGACTTGGCGCAGGAAGTACAGATATCATATCTACCACCCTTGACATTGCACGTTACACTGCCGGAGGATTATCCATCCATATCGGCACCTACGTTTATGTTATGCTCCTCTTGGTTGTATCCAGTAGTATTGTCTAAGTTATGCAGAAAGCTCGACACATTATGGGAGAACAGCAAGCAGGAGATCTTGTTCATTTGGGTAGAGTTTCTCCAGGATAAAACGCTTAGCTATTTAAAGATAAAGGACCGTATAGATATGGATTGCATGTACACATCTTACAAAAGAACAGTGGAAAAAATACAAGGCTCGCAGACAAACAAGGAAGTAAATGAGCCTAACAAGCAATCTAACAGTGAAATCAATAGAGACAGTGGCATGTCCAAAAAAACCAGTGTCATCGACAAAAGAGCCATTTTAGACTGTCCGATCGGTAGGAATCCTATTCAGATGTTGATCGATTATAACGAGAAACGAAAGCAAATTGAATTCAAAAAGAATTTTTACACGTGTAATATTTGCTTCACTGACAAATCAGGGGAACATTGCACACAGTTTTTGCCTTGTGCTCATACTTTCTGTAAAGATTGCATTAAAGGTTATTTTGAAGTAAAAATCAAAGATGGAAATGTACAGAATATTTGTTGTCCTGAAGAGAAGTGCAAGTTTGAGGCTACGCCCGGCCAAGTAACTATTTCATATTATGTTAATTATTTTGTATTTATATTATATATTTATATTACATTCATATTGAGTATTCTACTGATTTTATCGTGTACTTGTGATAATCGGTTTTATTGTAGGTAAAAGAGTTGGTAAGTTCGGAGTTATTTTCAAAGTACGATTCCTTATTGTTAAGTACTACGTTAGATACTATGATGGATATAGTTTATTGTCCAAGACGACACTGTCAGTATCCAGTCACTCGCGATCCTGATGATAACATGGCGAGATGTCCCGTTTGTCAATATGCATTCTGTATTCGTTGTAAGATGGTTTATCATGGGGTAGAACCCTGCAAAATTAGTTCAGGTATGCGTCGAAATCCTGTGGGTAATGTTTGCATTCTACTATATGAAAAGCTATAATAGTATAAATCACTTTATTATACTTTCGAGAAACAAAAAGTTTTTTCAACATATTTGCTTCAGTAGATTGATCAATGACTTCAAGCTAAGTTTGCAAAAGTGACTTACACCACTCCATATAACACATTATTTGCTTTTATATCATTTAGTTCCAAACAAAAATTCATTTTTTAGAACTTTTTTAGAATTTATATTTTATATTAATATTAATATACATCTTGTTGATTTTATTAATAGCTGAGAAACAACGATTATTGAATGAATATCAATCAGCCAGCAATGAGAAGAAGGCCGAAATGGAAAAGCATTATGGCAAGAGACAGCTTCAAACGATGTTAGAGAATACAATGTCTGAAAATTGGATTAATGATAATAGTCACAACTGTCCTCATTGTAAAACTGCAATCGAGGTACAAAATCAAATTTGTTTCATAGATACAAATTACAAGATTATACTTATTATTATTATGAGTGATTAACATGTATGTTGGCGAATTTTCAGAAATCGGATGGTTGTAACAAGATGACTTGTTCGCACTGCGGCACGTATTTCTGTTGGCTGTGCGGCACGCGGCTGAATCCCGAGGCGCCTTACTTACATTTTCGAAATCCGGATTCCAAATGTTTCAACATGTTATATCGCGGTATGATACCCGACGAACTGGACGACGATGATGATTTTGATTTTCACGCCGAATATCTGGATTATTATTCAGAGGACGAAGAATTTAATTATGATGAAGACTTTGTCTTGGAATACGATGATTGAATTGAAGTTGCTAAATTATAAATTAGTTTTTCAAATTTACATAAATCATTGATGTTTTTTAAACAGTTCATTGGATAAACATAATTCGATAAAATTTCTCCACTTTTTACGAAATATATTGTAGTTAAATATTAATTAAATTTAAAGGAATATGTGAATATTTGTATATGGACGTAATGAGTCTAATCATAAAATTGTAAAAAAATATATAAATTATTTTTCCAATAGTATTATAATTTTTTTTAAATTACCATTTTTTCTTAATAAAAAGCTATACTTTATTTTTGAAAAACAAGAACACACATTCTGAATAGACAATAAAAACGTAATGACAAGCCATTGAATTTTTTTAACTTATTTTAGAAAACTTAAGCTAAATAAAATTTGTTTTGTAATGATGATGATATAATTATGTAATCATTGTAAAAAAATTTATCTGAACGCTGTGCTAAAAGTAACATTATAATAAACAAGTTTGATATTTTTAGTGTGATTGACAGATGAAAAAGTTCTGTGATTCAAGATAAGGACAATGTATCAATTAGACACAAATTTGCGTGGCAAATGGATTCAGTTACTTTATTTCAAAACACATAAGATATTTCAAAATCAGGAGATAAAAGGGCGAGCAATGATTGCATTTTAATATTCCTCGGCACCCTCTTCGCCCTCGCCTTCTGCGGAATCCATTCCAACTTCTTCATAATCTTTCTCGAGCGCGGCGAGATCCTCGCGTGCCTCGGAGAATTCTCCTTCCTCCATACCCTCACCAACATACCAGTGCACGAATGCACGCTTGGCATACATAAGGTCGAACTTGTGATCTAAACGGGCCCAGGCCTCTGCGATGGCAGTGGTGTTCGACAACATGCAGACGGCACGCTGAACTTTGGCGAGATCGCCACCGGGTACGACGGTCGGTGGCTGATAGTTGATGCCGACTTTGAAACCGGTGGGGCACCAATCGACAAATTGAATGGTGCGCTTCGTCTTGATGGTAGCGATTGCTGCGTTAACGTCCTTGGGTACAACGTCGCCACGATACAACATGCAGCAGGCCATATACTTGCCGTGACGCGGGTCACACTTGACCATCTGATTAGCTGGTTCGAAGCAGGCGTTTGTGATCTCCGAAACAGAGAGTTGCTCATGATAAGCCTTCTCGGCCGAAATAACAGGCGCATATGTTACTAGCGGGAAGTGGATTCTCGGATAGGGCACCAAATTGGTTTGGAATTCCGTTAGATCGACGTTCAGGGCACCATCGAATCGCAGAGAGGCCGTGATGGATGATACTATCTGGCCGATCAGACGATTAAGATTTGTATAGGTTGGTCTCTCGATATCCAAATTGCGACGACAAATGTCGTAGATCGCTTCATTGTCAACCATAAATGCGCAGTCGGAATGCTCAAGAGTAGTGTGCGTCGTCAAGATAGAGTTGTACGGCTCGACCACGGCAGTGGAAACTTGTGGTGCGGGATAAATAGCGAATTCGAGTTTCGACTTCTTGCCATAGTCAACAGACAAACGCTCCATCAATAGGGATGTGAAGCCTGAACCGGTACCACCACCGAATGAGTGGAAGATGAGGAATCCTTGCAGGCCGGTACATTGGTCTGCGAGCTTGCGAATGCGGTCCAGCACGAGATCAACGATCTCTTTGCCAATAGTGTAATGACCGCGAGCATAATTGTTTGCAGCATCCTCCTTGCCAGTGATCAATTGTTCCGGATGGAAGAGCTGACGGTAAGTTCCAGTGCGAACCTCATCTGTACAAATATTCAAGTAAAATTTGTTAGATATCAATGTTAACGAGTAAGGGCTAAATATACATACCGACTACAGTAGGTTCCAAATCAATAAAGACAGCTCTGGGTACATGCTTGCCGGCACCAGTCTCACTGAAGAAGGTGTTGAAACTGTCGTCTCCACCTCCGATAGTCTTGTCAGATGGCATCTGACCGTCCGGCTGAATGCCATGTTCCAGGCAATACAGCTCCCAGCAAGCATTACCAATCTGTACACCAGCTTGTCCAACGTGGATTGAGATGCATTCACGCTAAATGAATTTAAAAAATTAATTCACATCTCATCGTATCATGCCCAGGCTTTTATAAAACAATGACAAATGACTAATATTGGAGCTTCCTAGCAACATATTGATACAAAAGTCATTGAGCATTTTACATTTGATGATAAGCCAACACAAACATCGTTCTATCTTTCTTAACATTTCATGACATTAGGAAGGTGCTATTTATATTATTCTATTATATTCTTATTTGTTCCAAATATAATGAAATATAATGATAAAGATAGAATGACAAATATTACCTCTCTAAATGCATTGTAACAAAGACAATATTTGTTTAGATTTGTATCTAAATGTTAAGTGCCTTTTATCTCTGGATAGCATTCAAAGATATGATTTGACTGCATTTATTGTTTTACATCTAATGGACGATAAAGAATGAAGTCCACTTGGCATTATAAATATTGCAAGATTTGTTTGATTGACTAATCGAAAGAAAAAATTTTACTAATTGATGGATCACAAAATCGAAATATTTGTAGCATCAAATAAACTCGTAGATAAAAGCATTAGAGTTGAAAGCGCCATCATGGAATCTCTTACTCATCAAAGACAGAATGGGAGCGTTTAAAGGATGCATTCCATTATATATACAATATATTTACTGCGTATACTGAAAATCTATAATATATATTATGTCGTGTATTATAGAGTATTTGCAGTAAACATAACGGAATGCAGCTTGCTCATCGAAGATTGAAGAGGATTAATTCTTTAAATCCGAACTACAAACTACAATTACAAAAAAATTTTACTTGAGATATATGATACATGTAACATACACTATATCGAGTAAAATATTTCAGGAAAAGAATTTGGAAGCAATCCGATCGCTCGATGAGCGAATTAAACATAGCTAATAATTTGTATCAACTCGTTTCTAGCTAGAAACTTCCAATAATGTACATAATTGAGGGAAAGCGTCATATTGATTTTCTGAAATGATTCATCGAGGTCAATGGCTTTGCTCATAGAATATGTTTCAATACTTGGACTTATAACGAAGAGCAATGTTCTCCGAGTAACAGAGAATAATAATAGCAAGAATTAAACGGGTACGCGATAAGAATCTTTGCAATTTTCGGATAAAGGAGTGATGCAATCTAAATTTAGCAAACGCCACGACCGGCCGGCGTTTAACCGTTACAAAATGGCCGTCGTTTTTGACGAGAATGGGCGACGCCGACAGGGCAAAAGCTGTGATCGTGCTCGCAGAAGGAAAAATCCGACAATTCAGTAACTTACCATTTTGTATTATGGGTTGTTCGTTGTCCTCTTAGAAAATGGAACAGGATATAGCCACCACGGAGCGATCGATAGTTGGCGAAAGCAAGTAATGGAGCTTTTGCTAACAACTATACGACGTACGATCGGCGACCAGCGACTATTGGGCGTGCGGTGCCTACTACGCGCAATTTATACCCGCTGGAATCGATCGTTCCAGTGCGCGCTGATTGGTCGGCGGTGACGTCATGCCGCTCGACAATTGGCCAGTTGCTGGACCGCAGCACTCATCATGCCCGATCGATAATTTCTCCACCGCGGAACAATATAGTCCGTTGACGCTCATTCGAATTATTATTCATCAAAAATCAACTCTCGTCTCCTTCTGGATTCCACGATCATAATTTAAAGAACATAATCGCGTGATCTATTTTTGAGAATAACGAATTCTCTGTAAAATTTCGACGGAGTTCTGTTTCGCTGTCACTAGGCAGGACCTGCACGTAACGGACGTTGTCTCAATTGCACCATATATGGGCCGCATCTTTTTTACAGCACAGCCAAATCATTTCTCTCTGATCATTTCTTTTTTTGGCAGGACGGAGATCCGCCCATGGGGCATTCAACGAAGACAAGGACGATGATCGAACCGTCTCGTCGGACGAGACGAATCGATCCTTTGCCGCATAATTCTGCAATTCCTTGTCCTCGCGCTAGATAATTCGTTGTTTTAATATCTAGATAGTGAGTCATGCGAACGTATATACATTTCATGATCTGATTCCTCTTTAAGTTTTTGCTCGAATGAGCTCGAATGAACTCTTGAGCTTCATGCCGGTAATAACCGTGCTGTATGATATAAATACAGTTATATTGCTTTTATACTTGATAGGATAATTTGAAAATCGACGAAGAATTAGCTAAGAAACGTAATCTTTAATTGATATTGACATTATTATATTACGTGATGTGTCGTATCGTGGCTTTCAGTCACGATACGATGAAATAATTAGTGAACTACATGAAATGAAAAAATGATAAAATTCAGAGAAAGAATGAAAGAATTTTATCATTGTCATATCGAATATAATTAATTTTAATAATGAATTTTCTACAATATCTTTGAACAGTTTATTTGCTTTTTTAAAAACAAAAAATTTAGATAATTTCTCTATCTAGCAATAAATCTCGTCTTTAAAATCCGTGCTTCACGACACGCAATGTTCTTATAATTTAATTAATTTCTTTATAATTTTCTAATTGAACATTTTTAATTATAGGAAAGGGTAGAGATAATTATCGTAATGTGCAAAATAGTTTGGAAGTAAAAAAAAAAATAAATTTTATGCCAGAATTATATATATAAATTTTTTTGGACGTATTAAATGTTACGG
>NW_017259334.1:1075278-1079520 GCF_001594045.1 Atta colombica | reverse complement strand
TATATACATATATATGTTTTCCGAGTGTATTAAATGTATATATATATGTATGACATACCATGCAAGCGGAAACCGTTATAATACTTCTTTTTGATGAGATTGAGAACACAATAATGCGATACTAGCGAACATTAAACTCATATCAGATTATATGTTGGAAATGGAAGCTTGCGAATTAAAAATTAAATTTTAATTAAATTTCTTAATCGGAAAACTAATCTTAGCTGTTTATTTCAATTGATTAAATTCTAATTTTCATTACCATTTTCGATTTTTTTATAGCAAACATATTCCAAAATTGGACAAAATTCAATAACGATTGTTCAACAAAAGGAATGTTTCTAAAAATTGGATGTTTTTAGAAACATTCCTTTTTTTTAGGCTTGTTCTTTTTGGATGAACTTTGTCAATTCATCTTTCTTCTTCTTCTTTCTTCTTAAAGAGAAAAGAAAGAAAAATGAACGGTGCACCGAGGTACTATTAAAAGACCAACATCCTTACGGGAGTTCGCGTCTTGAGAATATTAAAGTGATTAAGAGTTAAAAACTGATAATATTGTATTAATTTTATGATTTAGTTCAGTAAGTGTATTTATGCATTTAGAATTCAATAATATTCGATTTTTCTTTAAAATTGTGATTTCAGTGTATCGTCAAAGTTTGGTTATCAACAGAGATGATAACTACAGAGAAAAAATTGTAATTTTTCTGCAATATATAGGACATTATAGCTTTATAAGTATGCACATTTATTTATGGAACATTTATATAATAAAAAATCATGAATTTAATAATGCATAAATCAAATATTTATGTTAATAATAGCAAATTTATATCAATTGTCAATAATGTCAATGTTCTTCAATTACCTCCAAGTCCTCGGGATCTTTTTATATCGCCGAAAATTTGATTAGGGTTGACGATCTTTAATAATATCTCGTCGGTGACTGGTAAAAGTTTAAGAAGAAAAAGAATAGACCTTTTATTATTCAAAACAAAAATTTAGCGCCCTCTCTTTTTTTTATTGCGATGTATTTTTAGACAGTTGACAGTTTTTTAGTCGGTAGTATCGTACGGATACGGACAGAGCGACAAACGTTAGGTTAGGTTAATTCATATTTGACGTATGCATGTTTGCTCGTGCATGTGTATATAAATAATAATTAAAATTAGTCACATGATTATCTCGTGATAATATCAATTTCTAATTTTTCAAAATCAACATTATTATAAAATCAAGGCGAATGAGTTAAAAATAAATTTAACTGATGCAAAAATGCAAGCAGAAGTAAATAGTATATTGGAGGAATCACTGCGAAAAGCTAGAGAATATGACAGGATTGGAAATGTTGGGAAAGCTTTTGCATATTATATTATCTTTGCAAAACTGTCTGCAAGGAGATCAGAAATTGAAGAAACGTTTACAGATGTTCTGTGTAAGACATTTGTATTTAATCTGTATTTATACCTAAAAATATCAGAGAAATTTATATTTTTTATAACAATATAATAATATTTTCAGGTGAATGGGGAATGCAATTAGCAAATGACAACAAATTTTCAGATATTGTAAGCTCCTACAAATTTTCCTTGAATATTTATCCAAACAATTCTCGTATGTTGAATAATTTTGCGGCACACTTGTTGAGGTAATCTATACACTATATAATGCATACATTAATAATTTTTCAATTACCTTTACAATAAATTCTTTTCATTATTATTCCTGATCTAAAAAAGACTCATAGAATACTGCATGTACTTGTTAAAGGAATAATCATCCCATAAGGGCAATAGAATATTTAAAAAGAGCTTTGAAAGTTGATGTTAACTTTCTACCAGCAGAGCGAAACTTGCAAAATGCATATAGTATGGCAGTGGATAGGTGGCATTTCACAATGCTTAATGACAAGCAGAGAAACAATGCTTTTGAGCGAGCCATACGTAAGAGAGTCAGCCAGGGCTATGATACAGTATTGGATGTAGGAACTGGTACAGGTCTTTTGAGTCTATATGCAAAAGATGCTGGAGCCAAAAAAGTTTATGCATGTGAATGTTCTGAAGCAATGACACTGATTGCGAAAGACGTATTTGAATCTAACAATGCATCTGACATAAAATTAATATCAAAACTGTCGTTCGATCTTAAAGTACCTATGGATATTTCAGAAAGGTGTGTACAATACAATACATACTTATATATCTTTTAAAAATTATTTGCATTAATTAATTTGTTACAATATTATGCATTGATTAATATTAAAACCATTACCTATAATTCTAGAGTAAAATTAATAGTGACTGAAACATTTGATGCTGGCTTATTTGGAGAGCTTGTAATACCATCTATGATTAACGTACACATGAATATTTTAGATTTAAATGGTATGGTAATACCTATGGGCGCGACGGTTTACACAGCAGTTATTGAATGTGAATACATTAGATACAGATCGTCAGTGATTTTTGACAAGATAAAAGAGAATTGTCCTTTAAACTTTAATAATGTGTCTATACTATCAGACGATGAATATTATGATACAGAAAACCTGGAGAAAGTTCAAATGAATTACATTACAGAGCCACAGTTGCTTTTTAATGTGAATTTTAATAGTCTACTAGAATTGTATGAATTCTGCAAAGATGGAATAAAGCAGATGCTACAAACAAAATGTAGATACGATGGTATCATAGATGGTTTAATCACTTGGTTCAAGTTACATCTTGACGAGGAGATCACACTGGATTCTTCGGATGGAAAATCTTGTTGGCAATTTGCTGTTTTTCCGACGATGCCAACTGTATGTCATGAAGGTGATGTATTGACGATAAAAGCAGAAACTTTAAAGAGCAAACTGAAATGTTCTTATAGCACGAATAATGAACGTTATAGTGAAAATTGTACAACTTTGTATCATTTGCCAAAAGAAGTCATTGCCTTTCTAAACGACTTCGATTATGTCAAATTGCTCACAGAAATTGGTAGATCTCAAAAGAATAGAAAAATGAAATATATTTTGGATACCTCGCCTTTTCCAATCTACGGGTTGACACTTTTAAAGGAATGTAAAGATAGTGAAATTTTATATTACAAAACTGACAATCCAATGCTACGTGTTCTAATTGAACAAGTGGCTCGTGATAGCGAGATGCAAGAGAAAGTACATATGATATCAAGTTATGAAGAAATTCCATATTCTCTAGATTCCATATTTATTTATAATTTTGATATTAAAGGTGAATTAAGAGATGACCAAGGTAGTTGTTATCAAATTTCCAGGTATTATATTGTATACAATATTTACATATGTTTTATATAATTATAAAATATTAAAATTTGTTATCATCTATTATCTTAGGAACTTGCTTAAAACAAATGGTGTATTATTGCCAGAGAAGATTTTTCTTATGGGACAGTTAGTATACTCAGAAGATTTACCAAATATGGTTTATGTACAAAATGTAAATCTCCAAAGATCGTCTTCATTTGATATTGATACGGTATAATGATATACAAACGATATTTAATCAATGTAATTTATATTTAAATAAAAGACATATTTTAATGAAAAAAAATGATTAAAAATAAAATTTTGCATAATTTTTATTTGTCTAAAATGACAAATGAATATATTTTTCTTTTCAGAGTTCAGACAGCGAAGATGATCTACATATGCGGGATAATATAATCAATAAAATAAAAAGTACAAATTACATAATCGCTGAATACATTAATAAATATAAGGTAAGTCTCATGTATAATTAATTTTTATAGTGTAGACGTTGATTTTTATTTCCATATTTATTTTGCTATAGATCAATCAAATATTTGATTTGAATTCAAGTTTATATTCATGTGAAATTATGTCTGAGGCACGAACATTGATAGAAATAAATGAAACAGAAATTACTGAAACAATCGTGAATTTTGGAGAAATAAATAAAGGAAAAATTTTACCAAATGCCTTAATATGTTGGTACAAGATTCAACTCAGTCCACATCATATACATGATACAAAAAAGGATTCTTTTATGAATCATACTGCAATCGTTTTCGAGAACGAACTAAGAGATATTATTTTGAGAGATAAGGAAGTAAAAATTAAAGTTCATCAAATGAAAGGTTTAGTGAAAATTACAATAGTAAATTTATAAAAATTTACAAGAATAAACTATTTTATAATTTTGTACAATTTCGTATGGAAAATATAATTTTTACAGTACAATAGTTTTCTTACTGTAA
>NW_017259334.1:1065661-1075178 GCF_001594045.1 Atta colombica | reverse complement strand
TATATATATATATTATAAATGTAAAATAAACATTCAAGTACATATCAATATACATTGTGAAATGTAAAGTATATTCGAGAAATATAGATATTTATACAAGGGCAAATCAACAAATATCTGTGTATTAGTAATGAAGAATAAGTTTTTCACAAAATTTTTTTTATTTTTCAATGTAATCCCCTTTTAGAAGGATACACTTTTCCCAACGTCCCTGTCATTTTTTAATTCTTTCGAAAAATTTGTTAAACTCTGCAAAATATCTCTGTTTCAGCGATGACTTCCTCATTCGACGTGAATCTCTTTCTTTTGAGTCATTTTTTCAAATTTGAAAACAGAAAGAAGTTGCAGGGGGCTAAATACAGATGCGATAGCAATTCGTAGCGTAATTCGACTAATTTAGCTGTAGCGACTGCAGAGAGCCGGTGCATCATCGTGGTGGAACAATACTTTTTTTTCGCCAAATGGAGCCGTGTTTTCTTCAATTCAACATCGAATCGGCCCAATAAATCAGCATAGTAGTTTTTCCATAATAGTTTTTCCCTTCTCCAAATAGCCGATGAAGATCATGCTTTGTGCATTTAAAAAAATGTGACCATCACCTTTCTAATCGATGAGACCATCTTGATCTTCTTCGGAGTACATTTGCGGATGAAGTCCACTGTTTTAACTGTTCTTTGGTCTCTGATAGTGAATTCATGTTTTAATAGTTACGAATCAACGAAAAAATTCTTGCGGATTGCGTTTAAATAGCTTCAAATACTGCTTCGAAATTGATAGTCATATCCACTTGTCGTCAACCATAAGCAATCGCGGCACCCAGCCGAATCGGGCCGACAGCTTTTTCATTCCTAAGTTATCATGCAAAATATTGAATGCCGTTTCGTACGACACGCTTACAGTCTCTACTATTTCATGCACTTTCTATTAGCGAGAATCATGTCGGATTTTCGATAATTTCCTCATCCTAATCACATATAAATTCGTTCATCTCATTTATCATAGATGGTGAAGGGGTTTCCATAGATGGCATCCAACTTCGTTTTTATTTCTTAGCACGTTTTTCTAAAATAAAATCCAAAAATAAAAAGCGAATCACAGATGGATACTTTTTTCATTGTATCGAAAAACATCAAATACGCTCACTATGAATTGCTGTTAATCAAAACTATCATATGAATCACTTGAATTTTGTATAGCGCCATTTGAAAGATGGTAGTACACGATGATAATGTCAACAGTAACGCCCGTCTTCAAACACGGATATTTATTGATTTGTTCTCGTATATTTATATATAGAGATATATATTATAAATTATATTTATATCGTTTATGTTTATTAACAATTTCTTTTTCTCTGAAGAATGTGTGCATGCACACAATTATCTACAGTTTGCTAGAATAGTCATTATTTAATATTTTACATACAAATGGTGCAACTTTTTCAGGGTTATTATTATGAACATCATGATTTCCATCTACATAAATTACTTTTGTTAAGGTTTTAATCCTTATTATTTCTAATATGAATGTAAGTTCTTTATGTGGAAAAATCATACCGTGAAATGGAATACAGAGATATATTGGAATTGAAAGCATGTTGTTAAACTTCTGACATTCTTTTGTCTGCATAAATGATAAAGGATGATTTTTTAATCGTATATCTCTGTTATAGATATACTTTCCATTTACTTCTGTAACTGCACGCTCAAATAATTCATCAGCAGCTTCAGAATTCAAAACTCCAATCCTAAAAGTCTTAAGAGCATGTAATATTTCTTCTCTAGTGAAAGATGATTTTTTTTCATGACAAACTTTTACTGAGAATGCAGATGCGTTCTTAAAATAAGTTGTAAGTTCGTTTTTTGTAGGATTCAGAAGAATCCCATCAAAAGAAATTAACTTCTCGATTCTATTTGGGTGAAAAACACTGAATATTACACCTATTTGTGCTCCCAAACTGTGTCCTAGGTAAATAAATGTTTTCCATTGAAGCACTTCTAAGACAAAATATAATGCATGTGCATAATCCATAATATCTAATATCATCCAAGATGGAAAATGTGATGACCATCCATGGCCAGGTAAATCTATGCATACATAATAAAATAATTCTTTTGGTAAATATTTCATCAATCTAGTAAATGTTCCTGCATTATCTAGAAGTCCATGTACTGCTAAGACTGGCTTTCCTGTAGGAGATCCATAAGTTCTGGCAGCAACATAACCCCAAGGTACAGAAAGTTTTATATCTGTAAACTGTTGTCTTTCTACTTCTGCCATTTTTGCTGCTTACTCTTACAATATATATCTTGTTGAATAATGTATAAAAATCTTCTTTACTGAAACAATATATTGAAAAAATTTATAATTGCAGAGTAATTTTTAAAGATTCAAGCTCTATTATTAATTAATATTGCAAACATAATTTTTTAATAAATTTTTTGCTTCATATTTAATAAAAAAGAATTTATTTTAAACTATTTTAATTTAAAAAAACTATTTCTTAATTTAAAAATCAGTGATGCAATCTTTTTTAGGCTTAATCATTATTTTTAGAATATATAAATTCTTTCAGATTATACAATATTTATTTTGTTTGCATAAAGTAAAAAACATATTATATTTTTTACCATGAATTGGCAAGCTGTAAAAAATTCGCGGTGATCTAAATCATCACTGATCTAAATGAAAGAAACATAGAAAAATGATAGAAAAGTTACCTCTTACACACGTAGAGTAATTTATGAAATGATGTTAAGACAAGTAAATGCTGCTAACGATGCGACTCGTGCCACTAGCTCAAAGTCGAATGTGCAGAAAGAAAATAAATTCGACGTAAATATTCTTATGCAAATTTATTATTGTTATAAGACATCAAAAATTTCTTATAACATTTACTTAAATCATCTCCGATTTATTATTCCTTTAACTATCCTATATTCCTATCCTTATTTTCAATTTATCTAATTTATCTATTTTTTTGTAGAGGTTATCTATTAGAAAAAAAGAAAGAGAAACATTACAAATGTTATATAATTTGACTTTGATTAAAAATAAATAAAGATTTATTTTAAATTAATTCTATATATTTGTTAGTCTGATAAGAGCTTATTACTGCCATGACGTAAGAAAGAACTTACATAATCATGAGTCAATGTTAAAAAAAATTTACACATATTGATGTTTCTGGTTTTTTTTCTAGGAAATGAATAATAAATTATTTATTAATTATTAGATAACAGCTAATGAGCAAAAATAAAAAATTTTAATCTAGCATGAATTTATATATATTATGCATTTCTATATTATTATACATATTTTTATACATATTTTAGAATAGAATATTAAAATATTTCATCCATAAATTTCCGATACATAAATTCTAAAAAAATATAAGATTAATTAATATTTATTAAATAATATAAAATCTTTTAAAAATTTCTTTTTTTCAATTTGTTATATTTAGTTACTAATGCAAACTTTTATATAATTTTATATATATATCTAATATGAATTTAATTGGACCTAGTGCATATTAAAATCATCATTGTATATTAATTTGATCTGAGTGTAACAGTAAAATGCAAATATTTAGAATTATAAAACACATATTTTACTTAACTGCACACAGTTATTAGCACAATAAAATAGTTCAATAGATGCTCTATTAAACACACATTCAATATGCACACTAAGTACTGTCCAAATTCCAATAAAAAATCGCTGTAAAATATAGGCCTGTTCTTTTTTTGTTCACTAGTTCATCTTTCCTTTTCTCTCCAAAAGAACAGATATATTCTTCATAATTTTTGATTCGCAAGTATATGTATTATTTTGATCCTTGAATTTTTCCGCAACTTCGAAGTAAAACTAGAGTTTACTCCGCCGATAACATCATTCTCGATTTTGTCGATATTCCCGGATATTGCTGAAAGTTCATTAAAGAACTACCATCGCGCCGTTATCATTTCACTTTCCGCCAATTGGAAATCGGAACTGATCGGGACATTCATGTCATGCTCGCGCATGCGTCACGGTCGGCGCGTGCGGATAGTAAAATGGCTGCCGGGAAACGTCAATACATTTTATACTGATACGAGTCTGCCTTCGTAATTGTATTTGTAAATACGATCGCGAGGAACATCGCGGCGGGGACGACGCATGCCGTTCGACTGATTGATCCGGGTGCTTCGTAGTCGCGTACACGAGAGTGGTGCCGACGGAATGGCGGAGTTCGTGCGCGGCGGACCCAGCGTATCCAACAATGCCAAGGTATATATGCGTGTATACTCTTGTAATACGAGTGGAGTAGCTACTCCGTTATTCGTATCTCGATATTGTCCCTTTCTTGATGAACGGAAATCGCGAACGGCGGAAGGCGCGGCGTGATTCCCTTACTCTTATTTAATATCTCGGCTCCCCCTTATGTTCTTGCGCGGTTGTATTTCCGCGAGGGGCACCTCGCCGAGCTTTATCTCTCCCGTTTCCAGTGTTATCGCCTGACTCTCCTCGATTAGGGACGCACGACGCACTTGAATGAAAAACAGCTTTATGTATGCTACACTTTCACTCTGGATTTTCCTAACATTTTTCTAATATGATATTGGGACATGACACTTATGTTCACAGCGATACTGCTCGATAATGATGTCGAAAGTCAGAATGAATCAGATCTTTGATAGCTACTGAAAGTGACAAAACATGATGACTTTTAATTTTTATTTTAATTTTTTTATTCTTCGCGTTATTGAGGTAATTTATATTTATTTTTTATTTGAACATAATCTTCTTTCGATTACACTGATCGAGGGACTATATCTGGAGACTTTGGAATCCATTCTTCTTTGAAAATAAATTTTAATTTATCTTGTATGAATTCTAGAGTCGTTTATGAGGCATGTTGGAGTCTAAAATGTATTGTATGAATTATGTCTGTATTGATAACTATTTTGTTTTGAAATTGCAATTAAAAGAAACTATTTCTAAAATTTTAAAAATCCTGATAAGTTATTTCGTCTAGGAGTATTTAAAGCAGAAGTAAAGAAGAAAAAGTTAAGGATATGATTGTTCTTAAACATACTTAAAAACAAAAAAAGAACTTCTTCAAATTAATTAATTAATATTAATATCGAATTAATTAGCATGTCCTATTCAGTCCTGACCTAAGCGATTTTAAAAATTTATTAAACAAAAAAAGGGATTTTATTGAATAAAATAGAAAAATTATTAATAAAAAAGTTAATATCACAAGTATGATTGTATTATTTTTTATATTGTGAAAAAAATTAAATGTTAAGTAAACGGCAGGCTTTCTATAATAGCTAAGTCTTGAGCCGTAAGGAATTTATCAGTCACAATTAAAATGATAAAAATAATCAACTATGATTGATCAATTTTTTATGAGTTAAGGCTTAGATAATGGCTTATTATTAAAAGTCCAGCTAATTTCATTTCATTGTTTTTTTAGATGGAGCATAGCAGCAAAGGTGGATCTCCTAGTACAGGAAGTGAGGATGGTGGTCAAAACGAATCCTTGAACGCAGAAAATGAATTTGATCCCTTTCTCGAAAATATACCGGATGACATACAAGATGCGGAAGAACCCGACGGCGCGAATGCCACTTTGTTAACGGCACCGCCAGAGAATCAGTGAGACTTGAATATTATTTCTATTAACTTTTCATGTATAATACTTTGAGATAGGATTGGATGTAAATGCAAGGTATACAAGCCTTGATTAGAATTGAGATTAAAATAGCATGTGACCTTTTACAGGTGGTATCACGGTCGATTAGATAGATTTACAGCTGAGGAAAGACTATGGGATGCGAGTAAAATGGGTAGTTACTTGGTTCGTGAAAGCGATAGAAAACCTGGAAGTTATGTTTTGTCTTACTTAGGAAGGACTGGAATAAATCATTTTCGAATTACAGCTGTCTGTGGAGATTATTACATTGGTAAAGATAGAGATGTACAATTTAAGAATTTCTAAATATATTTATAATGTAATGTCTTTATAATGTCTCATATATGTGAATTATTATATATTATTTTAAAAGATTTTAACATATAACATTACATTATGGCAAAAAGATTTAATATTTGTAACATTTATTCTGAAAATGTTAAATTGTGAGATAAAACTTTCAATTGACATATTTGCAAAAGATTATTCATAATATGCACAAATTAAATAACGTATTAAACTTTTTATATTTATATTTAAGAAAACTTTTTGTTAAATATATAATTTAATTTGAAAAATATTGTAGGCGGTCGTCAATTTAACAGTCTCTCAGACCTGGTGGCATATTATACTCATTGCTCGGATCTCTTAAAGAGAGAAAGACTTATACATCCAACGCCACCACCGGAGCCAGTAAATGATAAGAAACGAATCGTTGCGATACTGCCATACACTAAAATGCCAGATACTGACGAACTGAGTTTTCAAAAAGGGGATATATTTTTTGTGCACAATGACATGGGAGATGGATGGTTGTGGGTCACTGCCCACAGAACTGGTGAACAGGGTTTAATATTTCGGGAATTAGTAGAGGACCTTGATGATTCCATAGATCCCAATACAGTGTTTTCCTGGTTTCATCCTAATGTCACCAAAAGTGAAGCAGTGGACATGTTGGTGAAGGCAGGACCTGGAAGTTTCCTAGTAAGAAAATAATGATTTCCTCATATTTATTTTAAATGATATCATATTATTACGTATATTATTATTACGTATATCTTTATTTTTATTTTTTAAATCTTTATTTTTTTTTATTTATATATACTTATATATATTTATATATACTTAATTCTTTGATTTTTTGTACTTAATATTTATATTTTTATTCCACAGGTCAGACCATCGGATAACAGTCCGGGAGATTATTCACTTTTTTTCCATATAAATAACCAAATACAGAGATTCAGAATCGAGAAAAAAGGAGTACGCTATCTTATGGGAGGTAGAACGTTTGAATGTCTTGACGCTGTAATTAATAGGTACATTTTTATTATTTCAATTTTTTACAAAAAGTAATATTTTTGGTATTCTTATTTTACTTGTTGTACCATAGATATCGAAAGGAACAAATTGTAGAGGGGCATACTTTGGTTCAAGCAATGGTAACCGAACCTGATGGTAGCGTCAGAGTAAATAGAGAAGTTCAACATGCTGAGAAAATATATGCAACTTTGAGGGAGTGTCGAGAGCAATCAGGAGCAAAAAAGAATAAAGGGATTAAAATGCAGGGATATTTAGAAAAGAAATCTGAGAAAAATAAAAAATGGAAAGCATTATATTTTGTTTTATTAGTGGATGCTACCGACACACATCTCTATTTGTACGATAATCCCAAGAGGACCAAGCCAAAAGGTCTCATTGATTTAAGCTGTGCTTATTTATATCAGGTAAGGAATATATTCTGAAATATTGAACGTCATATTATCATACGTCATATTAACATCAAAATCTAAGGTTTTTATAAAAATTTGGTAACAAAAATAATTATAATAACATGCATGATTTATATATGCCATATCGGCAAATGAAGGAAATGATAGCTTAGAATGAACGCGGGATGAGTTACCGAAGTGTCTTTTTAGGTCCATGAAAGTGTGTTTGATAGGCCTCATTGTTTCCAATTAGTTGAACGTGCTTTACCATGTTTGGCCACCATAACTTATCTGGCTGCCCCGAATTCCGAGAACGCATTAGACTGGATTAATGCCTTGAAACCATTATGTGTATCACAACTTACCCGTGCTCCGAAAGTCGCCCGCCTCCGTGAATTACGTTCATTGCATTTGCATATCTTAGACGCACATAGGCTTCCGTACAAGCTAGTTCCGAATCCGTTTATTATAGTGGCTCTAAATAATGTTAAAGTTGCTCGCACAAAGGTTAAAACAGGATTGCATCCACTCTGGGATGAAGAATTCATTCTAGAGTACGTATGTGAATCTTATACTAGCTTCTTGAACTAGCTTCTCAATGTATAAAATCTCTTTACTCTTTATTAATTTGCAACTAGGGATGTTCCACCGGATGTTATGTCCTTCTCGCTCACTCTGTATAACAAAGGTAAGCGCAGCAAGGATACGGAAGTCGCTGATCTGACGGTTGAATTGGCAAGTTTGACTAATGGAGAAGAAATGGATGAATGGTATCCATTATCAGGAGTGACACCAATCGGAGAATGGGGCGCATTGCGTTTACGCATACGGTAAAGATTAAAAATATTTGCTCACAGATGAGATAATGCGATATAATATATATAAGAATATAAATTTCAATTATATTGTATATAAATCTTATTATATAAAAATCTTTGTATATATTAATAAAAATATCTGTATTACAGATATAGACACGATTTAGCTATGCCTCCCGAAGAATATAGCCCTCTTCAGCAATTATTACTAGATCCAGAATTACATGTTGTTAAAGCATTAGCAGATGTATGCCACTTAGATAGAGTACCTTTGGCAAATAGTCTTCTTAGAATTTTTAGGTACAAATAATTATATCCTACAATTTAATTATAAATGGATATTAATTTTGATATTGTTGATTTTATAGACATGAGAGAAAGGAATCGGATCTCCTACGATCATTGAATCAAGCTGAAGTGAGTTATAGTTTGATACACCAATAACAAATATCATTAAATATATAAAATCATAATTATAAAATATATTTTTATTAGGTTGAGAAAGAAGATGAAACACCAACTCTATTTAGAGCTGCCAGTCTTACTACCACTTTAATGGATTTATATATGAAATCTGTTTGTACTTCGTTTTTAAAGGCCGCTTTGCGTGATACGATCGTGAAACTAATTGAAAGTAAACAGAGTTGTGAGTTGAATCCAACAAAAATGGATTCTCCAGAAGATGCGTGCAATAATGCAGAATTTTTGTTACAAGTATATAATTTCTTTAGTAATTATGTGTTAATTAATGCGATTATCAAAAAAATTAATAAAAATGCATTCTCTATTTTAGGTATTGGATGAAGTTACATTAAGTATCTTCACAAGTCCTGATGCTTGTCCGAGAACTCTCAGATACATTTGCGGATGCTTACAACGAGCAGTCGTTGCTAAATGGCCACACGAAAGACTAGTCAGAACTCGGGTTGTCAGTGGATTTATATTTCTACGCCTCCTCTGCCCTGCCATATTGAATCCTAGATCCTTTAATTTAATAGCTGAACCACCATCTCCATCTGCTGCGAGGTATAAACATAAACTAAATATAAATTTAAAAAAGTAACATATGAATTAAAATCACACAAAATGAAATTTATATTATAATTTATATATCATTTTAAATATCTTTATTTAAATATTATCACATGCTACACTAATTGTTTAAATTATTTATAGATCATTAGTCATGGTGGCAAAATGTCTACAAAATTTGGCTAATTTGGTCGAATTTGGTGGAAAAGAACCATACATGGAAGTTGTAAACCCATTCATTCTTAAAAATAAAGAACGAATGGTAGTGT
>NW_017259334.1:1062967-1065561 GCF_001594045.1 Atta colombica | reverse complement strand
ATATATATATATATACCATATATATGGATTTATGGACAATTCTTGATGCGATACGTTTAATGTAAATGGAGATGGTTGATATAATATGAAAATTGTATTTAATTTATACAATGTTGTATGTGTTATATGTGCAGAATGTTGCTGAAAAACCAGAACCATCAGAAACTACGGATCCAAGAACCAAAAGCGTGTCAGACACTGCGAGAGACTTGGCGACGTTGCATCATATCTGTGTTTCACATTTGAAGGAACTTCAAGTTCTATCGAAGACACAGGTATGTCTCTAATCTATAATCACGAAGATATGCATGAGGATGCATATGCTTAAAAAATTACATTTGTTGCTTACAGCCGACAATTAAACAGCTGGTAACAGTGACTGAAATGTTAAGCAAACATAAGCAGAAGTATATGGAAATGATACGGTAGTGCTAGAGCATCAGCCATGAACAATGCCAAACACAATAAAATGATTTATAAAATTCAATTGATGCGCGCGCGCGCGGATAACATATAGTAGTATTTAATAATTACGATTAAGTAATTAAACGTACAGACTGACGTGCCATATATATTACTATATACACTCAAGCCTACATTTATTATTTCATATGTAATTAGAAGTTAGTTTATTATAAATATTATAGCGACAGTAACATGACAGTGATATAGATACATACAGAATTATATAGACATATAACAATTTTATATTTACTTAGGTGCTCGAAAATAAATGCAACTTCAATCGAAATATCTTGATCTTTTAGTAATTTTAAACCCATTGCCCCGAAAGTATTGGAGCGTATTATTTAATTAAATTTCTAAATAAAGTAAATCAAAGATGATGTGCAATTAAGGTCAATAAAATATAAATTATATATTATTTATATTGATATATTTCAAAAACATATAACTTTGTCGTGAACATTTTGATATCGTATATATTGGATAAGATGAAATATATTAAATACAAGTTTATATATGTATCTTAATACATTTGAAGAATTTCAATAAATACAGGCAAAAATTGATATATATAATCAAATTTTACATAAAATTTCTTGATTTACGAATTTCGATTGTGATATAGCTGAAACGTGAATATTGTTGAATGATATTATTTATAAATGATTTATTTCTATCTAAAGGCTCGTATCGATGACGAATTATTGTTAAAAGAAATTAATGAATATGAAGACTTTTATAGTTATTAGAAAAGTAAATAGTATGGATGAGCTATAACAATCTCATAGGCAAGCATTCGACAAGTGAATGCATATAACAAACAAGTTTTAAAAAAGTTTTATTACGAAATTGAATTGTGTAAAAAAATGATATCTATTCTGTGTATATTTATACATACATACACAGTTTCATTTTAGCTGAAAACATTAATATTAGAAAATACTATGTATGCGCATTCGAGAATGGAAGTTGTTTGCATTGTTTGAATGAAGGATTTAACCCTTGATTGCTCTTTGAACATATTATAGAATCTAGCCGTCAATATTTACGTTGTACGTTGATTGAAGAATAAATTCATTGTATCGAAATTATTTTATTGTCAGAAAAAAATACTCAATTAGCTTGAGTATCGTGCTATGTTTGTCATTTATAATAATTTTACTGAACTATAAGTATATCGCAATCGTGATATATGTATATTTATAAAAGTATAATAGAATAAATACATGTATGTGTATATATACATATTTATTCTATTATATGCGTATTATATACATATTTAATCTATTATATTTGTATGAATGTATACTATAGTATACTATATTATAGTGAATTAGTAAATTATCAGTAAAGAACCGTAAGATTGTTACTGTCTTATAATTCTTAATAACAGTAACTACTAACTCTAACTTACACTTCTTCTTAAAATTTAGGAGAGAAGAGACAATAGTTTTAAGTGATACACTTCATAAATTCTTATATAAACTGTAGAGAAAGATAAATTTATAAACATATATTAGCAGAAATATAGCCTTCTTATGATAAATTCACTATCTCTATATATAATAAATGTATAGTTAAATATTAAGCCTTTGGTTAATAATATGTTAGTAGCATGAAAAGTTAATACAGGAAAGCAATGTTCTCCTGTTCAAATTTAGTTGGCATGCAGTTTTATTTTGGTATAATTATACAATAATCATTATCTGATTTATGTCTATTTCTAAATTGTACCAAAAAAATAAATTGCTTAGAGAATACAGTTATATCGTGTACTCCCCTCTCTCCCGCGTCTTCTATATATCGTCGTAGCATCTTATATATATCTACCAAATAAAGTCTTATTTAAAAATTGCAGACTTAATCACAGTACACTTAACTAATTCGCTTGATGTACTTAAGAATATCTAATCACAGCACATAATGAATTAAGTTTGAATGTCATTTCTGTGATTCAGAGCTTCTTTTTAGAATGATAATTTTAGTTACTTGGCAATTATTTGAGGTACAAAATGGTAATAATACAAAACTTAATTCACAAGTTATAAACAATTAAAACAATTCATTGAATAATTTTATTTTGCTAATATATTGCTGTTTAATTAAAATCCATTAGTGCAACATGTGAT
>NW_017259334.1:1061352-1062867 GCF_001594045.1 Atta colombica | reverse complement strand
TGTCAAATATTAGAATAAAATTTGCAAATTAATTGTAATTTTGAAATTTTATAAGCATATATATATAAAAAATATATATGTATATAAAATTCAATATTTTTTTGTATTACATTAAATACATGTAATTAAAAAAATCAACTATTCTTTTATTCAATCAAGGGTTAAGACGCTTCAGTAATGGAATTGCATGGCAAGCTGCCAAATGTAAACATTCTTATATGCAACATAAGCCCATTAGTAAAAACGTACTATTAGGTAATTTGTTCTTCTCTCTCAATGTATAGAAAAAATTGTGCTTGCAATTCATTACAATATTCTATAGGATAAGCTGTAAATATTTGTGCTGTGAACATAATGTAAGGCTTTTCATATCTCCTATTTTTACGTAGTAATCGAGTAAAAGTATATTGGTGTTATTCAAAGACTTATAAAATAAAGCATCGACGTTTCTTGTGCCCACTACTGCCAGGTGGTTTACCTGTGCGTTCTTTATCTTTTCGTATTTCCCTGACCTGAAATGCATGACGGAACTTTGTCACTTGAAACTTTTCGCGAAACTATTTCAATTCATAGTTATAAAAAATGTTCGGTATATGAAAATATATTATGAGTATTTTATCATGCTATTTTGAAATGTAATACTTTAAAGATGTAGAGAAGGAAAAAAGTATTTACTCACCAAAGTATAAAATGCATCGTCTACACCCATTCTCGTTTTCGCGGAAGTTTCTACAAATGGCACACCATACTGTCGCGCGACCTCTCTCGCTTGAGTCATGTTTACCGCCCAAGACTGTTGAAGATCACACTTATTTCCCACTAAGACCATTGGTACTTCTTCCGCATCTTTTACTCGTTTTATTTGTTCCCTATATGTACCAATATCCTGTAATGTTGAACACACAATGCAGTAATTTAAAAATCGTAAACGAATTGCCTCTCTACCTAACATACTCACCTCAAAACTTTTAGCCGAATTTACGGCAAATACTAACAAGAATCCTTCTCCTGTTCTCATATACTGATCTCTCATTGCACTATATTCTTCTTGTCCAGCTGTGTCTAATATATCGAGAAGGCACGTTTCACCATCTATCACCACCTGTTTAACATTTTGAGATTTAATGAAATAAAAAAACAAACATAAGCTGTTTAAATTTTAAATCTTCTAAATTCCTACATTATTAAAATATATTCAATGTGAAATAAATAATTATTAGAATTTATTACAAAATCATGAAAAAAAATTAAGTTGGTTTGCTTACCTGTTTTCGATACGAGTCTTCGATCGTTGGATCATACTCGTCGACAAAATGATTCTGTATGAGTTGGATGGTTAAAGCAGACTTTCCAACACCTCCAGCTCCAACTACCACGAGCTTATATTCCGTCATAATGTAATTTCTTAACACAGCTTATGATTTGTATTATTTCTTTCTGATCACTTCTTGGATTGTCTGCTAATAATAAATACAAGACTGATATAATTATAATAAAACGATATATATAGTTATA
>NW_017259334.1:1043118-1061252 GCF_001594045.1 Atta colombica | reverse complement strand
TATATATATATATTCTTTTTTTAATAATTTAATCTCTTTGGTAAAACTTTTATACAATTTATTATTAAGAAGTCTCATTTAAAAAAATTAATTTTTTGTAGAAATCTCATTAGACAGATAAGATAAAGTAGATAAATAAATCAAGGACATATATTTATATATATCCAGATGCTTCATATTAAAAGTAAAGAAATGCTGAGTATAATTAATTCTATCAATTTGTTATTAAAAAGAAAATTGCATTCTTCATACAACTTTTTATATATTTTACTCTTCGTACAGATGAAATAATTTATCAGATTATCCCATAAGTGACATGATTTGTAAAAGTTTGGAAATAATAGAGATTAAATTTATCTGTATATTGCAATTGTAGGGAATACAAAAATTAATTGAAAGATGGAAAATAATTTGTACAACATAAAAATAATGTGTATAACATAAAAATCGATTTATAATTGATTAAAATTTAATGAAGCAAATTTCATCAATTACATTAAATCTTTTTATTTTTTATCACTTATCAAATAAAGAAAAGATTTTATAAAGAAACAGTATTTATGAATTAAATTTAATTCAATTCCAAGTAATACTTTAACTTATCTCAAGCACATCTTTTCAACAAATACAATGGACATATAATTTGAAAGTTCTCTAATTGACAATTATCTAATAATAAATAAATTTATTTACAGATTTCCATATTAAGATATCTTTTTAATAAATACTTACTGAGCATCAAATTTAATTGATATTACTACAGTAATTTAACTACGTTTTTAAAAAATCTCGTCGCGCAGTTCAAGTGATTACAAATATATATATATATATGTATATATGTACACATATATACAGAGTATACAAATTATATACAAATTCACATGAAATTAATTTAAGCATTAAAGATCCAGCTTCGACCATTATAAGCCTTTATTTCCTATTGGTTGTTGACAATTCGGCAGAAAAAGTGGTTTTGCAACCATCGCACGATTTCTTATTGAGCTTATAAACTTCTACCTTTCTATTTGTCTGCTATTTTCATCTACAGAATGTTAGTTTTTATGACATGTCAAAGACACGTTTAACAGGAGAAATGCATTGTGAAATGTACAGGCCAACACGACTTAATGAGAGAAGAGCATTCACAGCAGTAATAGTCTTCAAGTTATTTAGCTTATTAAGTGATAGCTTAGTGCCATCTCTTACCCAACGCAATCATATAATCGCTGGATATTAGTCACTCGCAATTACTACATGTGTCTTAACGGAGCTAGGCGCGCGCGTGACGTTCACCTTACGCGTAAATCATTTTTCGATGGCAGTTCCGTGTCCTGGACGGTTTTCGGAGAGAGAGAAAAAAAAAGGGGAGTGATATAAATAAGCGGCAGGTCGTCCTAACAATCGCGTGGTCGTGTGAGAAATGTTTGCGATCGAACACACAGAGAGTGTAGTCGCTAAATTAGCTAGATATCGAGATCGACTGAGATATTACTCGACTAAGGTATCCTCAAGCTGAAGGAGAGTGATCGGCGACAAGTCAGCGTTGCCTCTCAGCGGTAAACAATCACGACAGACAACGATGCCGAGAGGAAACTGAGAAAGAGAGCGCGAGAGAATGAGAAAGAAAGGATGCGCGTTCGTGCACCTTGCCACTTACTGCGACTCAAGGAATGCTCATTTCATGCGTTGCACGAAACGGGCCGTTCGAAACGTTCCTCCTCTCCGTAGTATCCACGTTAGTCGCGTATGGTCGCGTATCGTATTAGTCACCGGAGACAGGAGATACCATCTAGAAAGGAGCATCGTCAGTGCTGCCAATGTCCTTCTTCTCCGACGACAACAACGACGTCGACGACGACGAGCACGAGTACCACGTCGATCGCGACAGCGCGAAATCCACGGAAGTATCGGGAAGGGTGTGTTGTCTCGTCATCGAGCGAGCGAGTAAATGGATCGCGCCCAAAGATGGCGCTAATCCTTTTACACCGAGCATTTTTTAGCAATTGGGTTCGTGCCGATGTTGAAGGAAAATTGAAACGCAGAAGATTTAAATTTGAGTATACATTTATTAAATTATATAGGTTAGTCGGCACGAACTTTCCGGACAACCCTATATATATATATATATATATATATATATTTAAAGAATGTCCTATAAAGTGGTACAATATGCATCAAAATGATTAATTAAATACTCATATCATGTATTATGTTTACATGTATCGCAAAAATTAAGATAATTCAATAGAAACTTAATTACTATCCCAGCAAACAAGAATGGATTGAAATGAATTAAAATAAATTCAGATTTTCAAAAATATTGATTCACGAATGTTAAAATGAATACTTTTCAATTCTGAATGCATTTTTATTCATTTATAGGAACTGCATGGAGTATATCTCTATTCGCTTTTTAATCTAAAAATAATATTAGCTTTTTCTGTGTTTAATTCAAAATTTTGAATAGGAAATGCAATTTTTCGATCCAATTGCATCCAATTGAATCTAATTGAATCCAATTAAATCCAAAAAAAAGTATTCGCTGTTTAAAATACGCATTCGGATAGAAAAAAATTTCAATCCATTTTAATTTATTCTCGTTTGCTGGGATAGTGTCTCTACAGAATCTTTATCTGATATGATAATAACATATTATTATACAATATTGATAACATTTTCAAAGAACGATAAGAATAGCATCCTTTATAAAAAAGTTCTCAAATTCAAAATGCACAACAAAGCTCATTTGCGGAAGCTTAAATTTTTTAAATTATGAGTATAAATCTATTGTGTTTATGGCATATTATGACTAGGCGTTCCATGTACTTTTGTTCTCAGCCTTAATCGGAATTATTTTTGCAAAATCTATATGTACACATTGATATATTATAATAGTACACTACAAATTGATACATAATTACAAAAAAATTTTTATTACAAACAGTTTTTTTGTATTATTGCATTATATCTATCAACCTGTGAGAAGTGAACGTCACTAAAAATATACAAAGATATCTTCTATAAATAAAAAAAGCTTGTAGATATAAAAAATGAATATTTTAACGGGATTTATATTTTAATTTACTTTAAGAGTATAATATCTTCATAATACATATCTATTTATTTTAACTTATTATCGAAAATAATATTTTTCTAAATATAACATAATGCATTATGTATACACGTGTCTGTTTTCCCATCCTACAATCATTATCCCCTTCCTTGGATACTCCCTCCTTTTTGCACTTCTACTCACCTACTTATCCTCTGCCTTTGTTATAACAATCATTATTATTTTACAACTTATTAAGTGAACATCTATAAATTTGGACCTAAGTTCTCTTGTGCAAAATTTGTTCAATTTGTATTGCTTTATCTATATATATAGCTTTTTATATTAATTAAGTATATTCGTTTTTATTTTATTCGTTTTTATTAATTAAGTCGATTCGTTTTTAAATGGATTGTAATCAATTTGCCAGGTACTTTTTTACTTTTAAAGATTTAATTTATACTCAATTGTTATATTTGTTATATTTATTCTGCAATCACGACAATGCTCATTTACAAGTATATTGTAATTTTTTAGATTTAACGCCGTTTTTAACAGTTTTTACTTTGATGTTATACGCTATGTAAAAAGAAATTCTGACCCGAACAGAAAAGTTGTGGCTGCCTTCATTAATTTTGGTAAACGACAACTGTTTCTTTTTTCTACTGAGGAAACAAAAGTGAGTATTAAAAAAAGAGTATTAAAAAAAATGTTATAGTTTAATTTTTGTTTTTTCACAATTTTATCACTGCGTTAACAATTACATTATATGTATCGATTTAATTTTTAAATTGTAAATTATGTTAACATTGAGAATAACCGATCGGAATAGAAATAATGTTTGTTAGAATTTATTTTATTAATTGTTTTTAATAATTATGGCATTAAAGATCTTATCTAGCTCTATAATTTTCATTAAATAGAAATTCTTATTGCAATATATAATATATAGGAAACGTGATAGATAAAAAAGTTATTGCATTTAATTAATATTTGAAACATAAGAGTTAAAAAAATTATATCGAAATCCAATTTAGGAAAATAATATAAGTACAAACATTAATTTTACCAAATATATTTTGTCTACAATAAACAATATAAATGTTAAAATTGATCTATTCAAAAACTTTTTATATTTGTATATTTTATATTCGTATATTGCCTATAATTGTGAGATCAAAACTTCTTTAATGCACTTAATGCAAAAAATAATTAAACAAAGATTTAAAAATTTTAAAAAGATCAAGTAATAATTATGACCGGTAATATATATATTTTAAAATTTTTACCTTAAAACGAAAGAAACTAACAATCGATTTAATTGTGATATTAGCATTATATGATATTGAGATAGAGAATATGTCTTTCAGCACGATATATAATGGATAGTAAATGAAATACGTAAAACAGCTCCATGTGAAGATACGGACAACAGAGATACGACCTAGTTTGTCCAAATGGATATTTGAATAAAATTGCAGGACGAGCCGATGATCAATAATGGTGCCAGTGCTGTTTATCGCGTCTTTGTCATAATTTCCGAATCGTTGGCTAGTAATTTGAATTAGTTTTTGCTCTACGAGACACAAACGCGTTTTAATACTTTTTATAAGAATTTCAGAAATAATTTTTGCAGATCCTCTAGAAACTTTGTGAGAATTACACTGTAAAATATGTACAGTAAAATATGTACAGTAATAGATAATGTATGTATAATATATGTCATTCAACTAACAAATATTAAACAACACACAGAATAAACACTTAATCTAGATTCTTTTCGCGGAATTATTTAAATGTACGTATTATTACAAGGCCATAAAGACATAATATTACAAGAATAGTTACCTTTATAATCGTTTATGCATAAACGATTATAAACGTAACTATTCTTGTAATATTATGTCTTTATACTAAACACAAATGTGGATGCTTTTTACATACGTGGCTTTTAACGATACGTCGACTTGAGTTCGACGTTGATAACTTTGAATAAACTATTTCATATATTGAAGTTATTATTATGTGCAGAATATAAAGCTTTTTGTAAAGCTTTTATAAAAATATGTAAAATTATTCTTGTAATAATAATAATACAACGTATTAATATAAACGTAGTATAAACATTAAAATTTAATATAAACATAAAATTTATAGTTAATTTTAATTTTATTCTTATAATGTATTTTTATATACAAGGTGATCGGTAATGACCGCATAATTTTTCGTTGCAAAGGCAAGGTAAAACGGATTAAACTAGGTAAAAAAATTCTTTATCATTCTGCAATTTTCGCAATCTCTTTTTTAATCTTATAATTTAAATGTGAATTCGAGCATCGATTGCGTTAACAGATATGATGTCTCTGTTTCCATATTAATACTTTACTCTAAATTAATTTGAGTCGTTGACTTTTGCTGAACAATAATGGATCGATGATCTATCTGCATAACAATTGATATAGATTTGATTATCCTTTATGACGTGAAACAGGAACATACATTTGGATTTACTCTGCTTCAATATGTAAGAAAATTTCCTTATGAAATCTTTATTGACTGCATTAGGATGATTCACTACTTTATTATGTCAGCGTTTCACTGACAAATATTTAATTAATATATAATTTTTATTTAACTTTATTGATGTATATATGTATATTCTATCATAAGCATGACATAAATCAGATAATATTAATTAATTTATTTTTATAATGTTGAATTTAAAATATTTTAATTTTAAAACATCTTTTTCCATGTGTATTTTTTATCTCTTTAGAATAAATATTTCTTGCGTTTCAATAATAAATATAATTTTTTGTGTGATTTTTTAAATAATTCTCAAAACAGAGCCTATTAGTCTTGTATCATTAGAAAGTTTAGTGGAATTTGAAGAAGGTTCCGTTTGATCAAGAGTTTAATTAAAAGAAGATGGAAAACTGAATTAAAAGAAATTTATTAATGATTAATTTAGCTGACAATTTCATGCACAAAATTATTCAAATGTATTAAATAAATAATAATTCTAAGAAATAAACTTAATGTAAATTTCCTTTATACGTTGAGCATCTTAGAACCACCCTTTTAGTGTTTTATAATATCATATTTTTCAATGCAAGTGGAAATTCTTAATGTGTCATTGCAATTATTGATTCTTTAACGTGCCATAATGTTATATTTAGAAAAATATTATTTTCGATAACGAATTAAAATAGATATACGTATTATAAAGATATTAGGTGTAGTAAAAAGAAATCCATTATTTTTGCATGAAATTGAATGGAAAAATAATGAATTTCTTTTTACTAATATACCTAATATTATACTCTTAAAGTAAATTAAAATATCCCGCTAAAATATTCATTTTTTATATCTACAAGTTTTTTTTATTTATAGAAGATATCTTTGTATATTTTTAGTGACGTTCACTTTTCACAAGTTGATAGATATAATGCAATAATACAAAAAAACTGTTTGTAATAAAAATTTTTTTGTAATTATGTATCAATCTGTAGTGTACTATTATAATACATCAATGTGTACATACAGATTTTGCAAAAACAATTCCGATTAAGGCCAAGAACAAAAACATGGAATGCCTTCACAATATGTCACAAACACAATAGATTTATACTCATAATTTAAAAAATTTAAGCTTCAGCGAGTGAACTTTGTTATGCATTTTTAATTTGAGAACTTTTTTGTAAAGGATGTTGTCTTATTGTTCTTTGAAAATGTTATCAATATTATATAATAGATATGTAATTATTAAAATTATATAACATGAAATTACAGTTGGCAACATTAAAAAATCTTCATTTTTTTGTTGCGAATAAATATTCAATTAATGGAAGTAAATCATTACTTGTAAGTTATTGTTATAAATTACTTTTTTTCGTAACAGTAAATTTTACAGTTATTTTTACTGTTACTTTTTGTATTTTTGAATCTATTTATGACATAATTTCACTATAAATACATAATAATAATATTTAATATTATTTAATAATAATATTATTATTTAAGATACATTACTTTACATACGAAGTGCCACTACAGTCTGTATGTTAGAAGAGATATTGAACTATTATATATATTCATTTAAATGAATTAATTTTAGAAATTATAATTGCGTGCCGATATGGTTGTCGGACTTCAACGCAATCAATTTGAAATATAAATAAAAATTATTATTTAATAATAGATAATATTTTAGGCATATTTTTATAATATTAAATGTAATGTGTTTTAATAATATTTTATTAAAATTATGTAATATTAACAATATTCCTGAAATATAAATGAATGATTATATTATATGTTCACTCCTAATAATGTTATATGAGAAAACTTTTTTTACAATCATTTTTCTGCTCGTTGTATATATGTACGAATATTATCATTTAAAGACACATTAATGATTTATTACCATTTTTTACAAAAATACTTATTATCTGTTTACAAAAATATTATAATAAATGTTTCGGCTCGCAATCATATATTTTAAATAAGTTAATTTAATGAAGAATATATATTATATTATTAGAAACATCTAACTTTGATCGTTTATTGACGTTCTCTATTGTATTATCTTATATATTTATCTTATGTATTTATAGTTAAAAGTTTTTACAAAAATTAGTCAAATATTGTATGATATAAATACTGTATGATATTAATATAAAATTAACAAAGATCACTAAGCCTTGAGAATTTGTAGATCAGATTCGCATAAAGGTGCCTCCAAATGATTTGGCCAACAAATAAATCAACTTTGCACATATTCATTAATCATTGGTCTACATTCATGGATAATTATGCATGTCGAATGTCTGTATGTATGTAATATTTGACAATCTGGCGCATATTGTTTATCACTTTTAATTCGCGCATATTGCAAATCATTTTTAATTTGAACATTACAGCGAATATCTCAGATGAAATATCTCAGTATATTTCAGAATATTTCTTTTGTTCCCCTTGACTCATTCTATGGGTTCCAATACAGCTCCTTATTTCTGAGACTGAGATTTCTGTATAACTCTATCAATATTTCATCATTCTGGAACTCCGCCTTTTACATGTTTTGGTCCTCGATTATTAAATCCGTATTGAGTTCATATTCTGAAATCTCGCAAGAGTCCCAACGATATAGCTACGATGGTGAAATCAAAGACGATGCTTCCTCTTCCGGAATGCCCACATAAATTGGATCACCTAAGTGAACTATCCCGTTTGGCCCTCGCAATCCAAGATGAATTCCCATAGCTGGACTGTCACCAGTTGCAGGTCGAATTTGCGGATCGGTTATCTGTCTATAACTGTACAAGCAAATTTTATTAACGACATGAGGTACTCTAGTTATACTAAATTTTTCGACAACTTTTGCGTAAAATATTTTGTATAATACTTTTTTGCTATAAATTGCATTGATTAAGAAAATCTTAAAAATATTGGGTTGTCCGGAAAGTTCGTGCCGATTTTGAAGGAAAATTGAAACGCAGAAGATTTAAATTTTAGTATACATTTATTATATTTAAATCTTTTGCGGCACGAACTTTCCGGACAACCTAATTTTACAACTATATATTTTTTAATAAATATATGTACGTTTTTAAAGTTTTCAGAGGCTCTGCATTAGCATGTTTTGTGCCAGTTTCCGGATCTATAGTAGTAAAAATACATCTTGTGCAGGGCCTAACGTTTCTCAGAATTACGTTCCCGATCTTTACCCAATCCCATTTATCTTCTTCAAAAGCAGTGGCACCCTTGACCACGAAATTCATGCGAAAATTCTGCGGCGTGATTGGTTCGTCTAGTCGGCTATTAAGATCTGCTACTGAAGCTTCGTTGATCATACTGAAGCTTGTTTCATCTGGGTAAGCTCCCTGTGAAATTTTTTACAGTTTTCATTTAAAACATTGTAATGAAATCATTCTTTATGATTAATTCAAAATTATTATATTTATACATATATAAAATTGTATTTTCTATTTTCACAATCATATTTTCTATGACTCTCCTCAATGCCATATAAACGATGTAAGGATTTTTTTTTCTTGCATTATCAATAATTGTATATAATAAATTATGTCGAAATATTTATCAATAATAACATTAGTGACAGAAATGATAAGAGATATGAAAAAAGTCAAATTAATCAATTCAAGAATTCATTTTCGAATTGAAGATGGTTCGAAAAATGAACTGAAACGTAATATGGTATTTTAACGATTATATGCACGACTCGATTTTTTTTGTGTTCAAATTTCTACATCATTAATCATATGCGACTTGTATTTGCCAGTAGTCAACTTCGTTATAACGGAACTTCGTTATAACGGAAATGCATAATACCATATGTTAAAAGTTAAAGAATGATTTCTCTGTTAGAAACATTTCTGAGGAATGATTAGGATAGTTAAAAGATTGTTAAAATGTTTAGATATAAACACTAAATAAATAAAAATAAAAAAATAATTATATTAAAAATAATCTTATATCTTTTACCGTTGCAAAATACTTACCGAGTCTATCTCTTGTAGTAAAGGAAATACTTTTAGATTTCTCTGTCTCACTGTTCTCACTGGTCGATCTAACGGATAATAAACCAGCCGGCATCCGGTATCTTCTTGAAAAAGAAAACGCGACAGCCATCGGGCAACTTCCTCACCACAATCGCGTGCCGGTACTGCTTGACCCCATACAGCGACTTGGAAACCTTTACCACGGAATTGTGCAAGGTCGACGGACACTGACATCATGCCTGGAGCACGAAGCGTAAGGATGGAACCAGAAAAACTAGGCGATACCTTTAACGTAACAAAAAAAATGGATGATAGCTTCCATAATTGAAATTATTAATTAGTTTCATTTTTAATTGAGCATTAAAATATGTATATAAATAATAAAAAGAAAACATGATTAACCAACTGTGTTTATATTAGCAGTATCGATCAACTTCTTCGATCTACGGTAAATATGCCTTCGGTAAAATATGCATCCACGTTCTTAATAACTTTTTCGTTTTTAACTTATTTTTTGTATATTCTAATATATAATGTAATATATGTATAATAATTACATACATTAAGTACGAAAGGATATTAAATAGTTACTGTATAAATATTAAATGATTCTAAAAAAATTATTCTCTATCCTCTTTTTCTCTTATAACAATAAAGAAAATAAATTTCGCAGCTTCTCACATTGACCATTTTGGGAAACTGTCTGGCGGTGAGAAATCGCCCTTCGAGATCGATAACGAGCAGTGTTCGATCCCTCAACCATCCGGACTTCAATCCCAATGTGGTGCATTCCATCTCTGTCATGCGAACTGCACCGAGTGATTTAACCGGGAACACCATCATATCACTTAGTTCTCCGACTTTTCGCCACTTTGATGGTGGCTGAGGCTTTTGTTTTCTATTCCACCACCACCAGATGAAGAAAACTGCCGTGCTAACGCCCACAGCAGCAGTTGTGACGTACGTAAGCCGCGTTCTATCTAAATGTATAAAAAATAAATTATTAAGGATATATTTTTAAAATTCCAAACATTACAAAAATGCAAAAAAATTTGATTTCTTTTATATCATATAGTGATCTTTCCTGATACCATCCAAGACATCATTTGATTTCTGAGATGACATGTCCAAAACGTAAATGATTACATGTCCAAAACTTAAATATTCATTTCTTATCTGTAATAAGTTGTACTCATTTTTTTTCTGTAACACTCAAGATTCAAGAAAGTCGCATTTATTTCTTTCCCGTAACAAAAATTGGATCCGCACGATGCATAAACCGGTTTTATGAGTTCCGGAAATGTTTCATAAAATGGATATTAAACGAGGTCATCTAGTCATTTACCGTAATGCAATGTATAATGGCTCTGCACATTACGAGGCACTTAATGTTACTAGAAAAAGGTGGAAGACGAAGAAAGTAATTTTAATTGTAAAACATAATTCCGATATATTATAAATGCGCGCGTAGTGCGATATTGTCAATAGAATTATGATATAAATTCTATATATTAAAAAAAATGTGCCGCGTTATTATTTTAAAAACAATATGGGATGAAAATACAAAATGCAATATACCTATTTATTATTTCGCGCTCTCTTTTTGCATAATATGTATTCGCGTTAATGTAATGATATACATGCAAGATCGGTTAACACGTATACGATACAATTAAGTGCAACGAAGCGCATAGAGCCAGACAATGCAGAGTTTGTAGAATATTTTTTCTGTAAAGTTTTCAATATCTTCAGTATTTCTGACAATATAAGCTTATTTATTACAGAATAAAATCCAGTTTATAAAAATTGAAAAAAATGTACTTCAACCTACATTTTTTATTATATAGAAGATTTTGAATAAGAAAAAAATTTTTTAAATCAATGTTTTTTCCAAAGTAAAAAATGCTCGCTTTAAAAATGATAAAACAGTATATTTCTGCGAAGCAGATAGTAATGATTAACAATTAAGGAATACTAATCAACGACAATCAAATTTAACTTATGTATACTTGATTAGAGAGCAAGAAAGAAACGATGATAATTTTATTAATATACAAGCTTCATTATTTATCAATATCTTAGACATAAAGAAAAATTTTTTATGGAAAAGTAAGATGTCACATGGACTTTATAAGAATGGGATTTGTATGGTGGCCTTTTCAAATGAATAAAAAAGAGCAATAAGAGTGTTTAAAAACAACTTATCTTTGCTTAGACTACTTATAATTTTATTTTACAAATTAATGTATGTATTTTTAAAGTTCACTGACTTTGCGTTGCGGATGAAATATTTTTACGGGACAAAATGTTCATCGTATATGTGTTTGTAAACTCATTTTTTTATTTCTGAATACTGTCAACTGAAAATTATTGATTTCTTTATTCGGAAATACACTTTCTCTCTCACTAAAGAGGGGAAAATTCCTAATTGTGGTTTTCCCTTCTAAAGGACTATACGGACCCTTCGCCAAATCAATACAGTAAGAAACATTATATTCGAGCATAAAGAGAACTCGTATTCGAAGCTGAAACTATCCGTTTCGAGCACAACTAACTTGATAACTTCATCTTGACAAAGAAGAAATTAAATTAAATTTACGAATTTATCGATAAGTAACGATAAAAAGTTATATCGTTGAGTCGTATAAATAAGATAAAAATAGATATATATCGAAATTTATATCATTATGATAATTAATCAACGACTCTCACTGTTTGCACTCTCTAAAATTTTTAGATCTCACTCTGGGTTTTCATTCTTAAAGATTAAACTTTTTTTCAAGATTGATTCAAGATTGATTTTCACACTTTAGAGATTCCAAATAATTTAGAGAGTATTAAAACAATTAAACAATAAATAATAGTATCGTAAACAATAATAATAAAATAAATAATAATTTTTACTATAATTGTTAATAGAAATTGCGTTTACATTATTAAATATCTGTATTATTTGTTCCTTTTTGTAATATTTAATGATAAAGTACAGTTATTGATCGTCAAGGATATATATATAATAAGATTAGTAGGAACGAATGTTCTATTTTTCATAGTAAATGTGCCGTCCTAAACATCGGATTTTATATAATTATTGTCCGAGTTACAAATACTTTTCCACTCTTACGGCTTTCTGGAATATTAACTGTATATTTATATTATTTTTATTAAATATCTCATCGATAAATAAACGTACGTATGTAATATAAATATATATTATAAGGTAAATTAAATATAAATAGATATATTTTTTATCTCATGTTACAAATTATTATAATTTGTATTGTTTTTAAATTCGTTTAATTTCTGATTTAAAACAAAAGTAAATTATTTCTCTCTCTTTCTCTCTCCTCTTTCTTTCTCTCTCATCTATTACGTAACTCGTTTTTATAATTTATCATATTATTTGTGCATATATATTATTATATTTAAATTTCTTAAATTTCATACATTGATAACAATTGATATTATTATTAATCTATTTGTATTTTTATTTTTATGAATTGAATGTATCTGAAATATCTCAAGCAAAACAAAATGTCATGATTATATCGAAATAGCATCAAAATGGCTCCAAAGTGATTATTAAAAGTTATTTCTCGATTGATCACGATTCATTTTGATATCATTGCAACGTTATCATGTTGTTCTGCTTGGGATAGATCAAAATAGTCTTGCGTGAAAAAATTGGTATTTTCTAGCAACGTACACAGATGACACTGCGTAACAGTATACGATTCTGTGCTTTTCATTTATGATACAGCTAAAATGTCGTGTTCGACTTATTGTTTTACATCATTTCATTGAATACTAAATATATATTTTTTACTATTTATTTTTCTAGAAGTGATACTCCGATACGAGATTCAAGATTTCTATATTCGGATTCGGACATAGTATAAAATCTTTTGTATTCTTATCATCGTTCCATTTATCCGTTTTATATCAGTTTTTATTTTCTTTTTTATTTAATTTCGTATCATTTTCTTTCATTCTTTATTGATTTCACATACATTGACTTGTCCTCAATTCCAATTTATTTAACCGGCGCTTCCTTTTAAAAAGAAGATCACTTAAAGACACTTAAAGACTATCTCTAAGCACTATCACTATTAGTCCAAAGTTCTTTGCACAAATAAAACAGACGATTACGGCAATTATCGAACGAGAGAAGTATATATGTAAACAGAAAAATTAAATAAGTAAAGGAGGGTCAAGAATAGTAATTAATATATTTACATGTGCTTAATAATATATTTACATGTAAATTTCAATATTTTAATTTGTGATTATTATTATTCCATTCTTAGTTTAAGATTGCATTTCCGATAGTAAGCGGCGAGTATATAACTAATTATATAATCTGCACATTGCTTATAGAACTGAAATGCACTTGAAATGCAATATTTTAGCCTCATAAACTGAGGCTAAAATAATAATCTTACAAATTTAATTTTAAATAACATTTACCCATGATCACCGCCAAGTTCGGCAAAGTCAAGATAGGCAAAGCCACGAACTGATTCTGTAGATGATTTCAGGAATCTTGAGCAAAGATCTTCACGGATTCCCTGCTGAGTCGATCCAGAAGAGATTATTCAGACAATTGACCGACAACTTAGTCTCCTTACAGTCTTCGAGGCACTGTCGGAATACCAAGTTAAAGTATTAGAACTTCACGCGTACATTATAACCATCTCCTTCTTCGCGATGAAGACACCGTTATCTTATTCGCATTACGTTCTGCTATCTCTTTCCATCATATTATAGTTACACAGCCGTCGGAATAATCGCCGGCGCGTCGACATATACGAAGCGTGGAGCATCGACGTGCAAAAATCGTTGTTCAGAATTGAAACGTCGCTTGCTATAGGTATGGATGCCGTAGCTTATGGATGGCACATGCGCCGATTATACCACGGTCAGAATTGGCAAGTTTTTGCAATACCAGTCCGCCAACTTTGAACGCCTAAAGCATCATGAATGACTTTTTCTTTTAGAGCCTTAATAATACAGTTCAAACGTATTTTATCAGATAACATAATATTATATAAGTGCTCGTACACTCTTTTATTTTCGTAGGATAAGGTCTAATCAGAAATATGTTATGGGTTTAAAAAAATCTATTACCACTACTACAAGATCACATTGATTTTTTTAAAAATGAAAATCTTCATTTTTTATTACATATTCTTATAGCTTATCTCGAGAGTTTTTCAAAATACCATAATAAAATATTCTTTTATTAACTATTTTTTGAAATAATTAAGGATTGAAAGTTACAGTACCACCGGTATTAGAGCATTGGCTGCGTTCAAAAGAACACAAGCTTTGCAAACATTTATTTATAATTATCTGCTGAGATAAGATTATTTTTCTAGAAGATCTAAAAGTATAATATGATCCGTGAGGTACGATCTGTGAGCGTGAAGAAAACTTCCAACAGTGTATAATAAACGTTCTACTAAACGCAGCTAATTTGTAGGCAAATAGAGTCCTCCCATTTACTATATTAATACTACATTAAAAGCTACACCTAATTACTCTATAAGCGCAAAATATTCCTAGAATGTTATATGGATATTATTAAAAAAAATTAAAATAAATTATTATAATATTTTGAAAATACTATACAATTTTTAATATTATGGTATTCTATAGAGATTATATGTTCATTTATATGATATTTTAATAATATCTTAATATCCATAAAATATTATTAAAATATTTATAAATCTTAATTATTTTTAATTTAGTGCAATTTGAAATTGCAATTTTCACAATTCAGTAACGAAAAGTTCTTATCAGTTTATACTGCATCTTGTGCTGAAAAAACGTTTTGGCGTGAGTATACATATCCAGTTCTACAATTGCGCGTTAAAATTATTTTGTCTTTAAATGTATACTTATACTAAACGGATGTAACAGTTTTACAAATTAAAGTAAATTTTGTTATACTTTTTATACTTTTTAATGTTTATGCAATATATATATATATATATATAAAATAATGTTGCTTTTAATAATCATACAATATTATCAGAAGTGGACATATAATCTTTCATTTAATATTTCAAGAATATTGTTTAATATTATATAATTTCAATACAATATTTTTAAATGTTATATTTAATATTATAAAATATACCTAAAATATTACTTAATATTAAATAATATTATCCGCTTATAGGGTAATTACATAAATTTTATTTTTGTACAATTTTATTTCCATAATCGATAATAACGATATATTTCAAGCAAGGTCCTATTGAATGTCATGATAATTTGCCCAGAATAGATCTTAGTATTCAATTGGTATTCAACGCATTATCGCTTCAAATTTCGCGCCTCTTAATGTGCGCAAGATCAAAAGAACAAACGTCAAGTTCGTGGCGTTCGTGCCTCGCCATATCCCACTATGCTACCGTCTATCCCTGATGAACTGTCATCCATATCACTCTGATCACTCATCGATGATTTCATGGAAATGTGACTATTTTACAATTACAAAGAGTATTTCGATGTTTTGGTCAGTGTTTCCGAGGAGGATCGACAGACTAATCGATTGATTATTCTTCCTGGATCAACGGAAATACGCGTAATATCAGGATTACATCGTTGAAGGCGTAAACAGAAAAGTGCGCAGCTGTTCCTTCATTTAAACACTTTGTTTTATATCGAGGTAGGTCAAATGTTAGATGGCTGATGATTTATTCCGTCGAAAAAAATATTCTAGTTGTCCTCGTAAATTCAAATTTTGAAGTTTAGATAGTTAAAATAATTGTAGAAGTTTAATTTTATTAGATTGTCACAGGTTAAAGTGAGACTATATTATAGTGGAGTTACTTATGAAATTACTGTTCACGTCACTGCTTTGAATTTGTGTCATTATCTATTTTTTAAATGAGCGATTTGTATGTTTAAAAGCAGATTGAACAGTTGTCTGCATACATCCACATTATAGTATGTTGTTTTCAATTGTGATATGATAAGCAAATCCCACTGGGAGAATGTGTGTGATTAAAGAAAAATTGAATTAATATTAGTAAAAAATAAAACGAAAACATGTGTTATCTATTTACACATCACATTTAACTACATACATGCTATATACTTTGTTACAGATTCCAATATGCCAATTTTATACAGTGTGGTGGCTCGTGGAACAATTATATTGGCAAAACATGCTGCATGTGTTGGAAATTTTGAAGAAGTCACTGCAAAAATCTTGGCAAAGATACCACCGGACAATGACAAACTCACATACTCGCAAGGGCCTTATCTTTTTCACTATATCTGTGAGGATCGCCTTATTTACATGTGCATTACTGACGATGTACGTATTAGAACCATATCAAGGCACACAGATCTTTAAATCAAAAGTGACACGATTCAAAAAATTAAATTTTTTGGAAAAGATCAAAAACTATCTTTCCCTTTTGAAAAAGTTCTCGAATCAATTAATAACGATAAAAGGAATATATTCTTAATATATGATTAAATGATTAAATATTATTTTTATCATTTTTATGTCAAAATTCGTAAAAGAATCACCTTTTTTGAATTATGACGATTTTTCTTAAAAATTATTCTTTTTTAGTTATGACGATTTTAATAAAGTTTTTTCATAAAATTAAGTTAGTTCATTTCTGATTGATATAATAATGATAACTTAATTCATTCACGGTAATAATTCGAAAATCATGTTTTTTCAGTGTCATTTTTTAAATACGATATAATAAAATTTTGTTTCAGGATTTTCAAAGATCCAGGGCATTTTTGTATCTCAATGAAATCAAGAGAAGATTCTTGGCTGTTTATGGACCAGGTGCTCAAACTGCCGTAGCTTATGCCATGAACACAGAATTTGGCCACGTTTTGGCTAACGAAATGGTACTGTCAGAATTGATTATATATCTTGAAATATTGTCTCACACTTTACATTTTTTTCTTTTTAGAAGCATTATAGCGAATCTAAGGATCTTGATAGATTGTCTAAAGTTCATGGCGAGTTAGATGAGCTTAAAGACATAATGGTAAAAAATATCGACAATATAGCGATGCGTGGCGAGCGATTGGAATTGCTTGTAAACAAAACAGAAAATTTGTCTGCTAATGTATGTAAAAATATGCTCACAACTTAACATTGATAATCATAGAATATTATAAAATTCACTTTTATTCTAGTCCGTGACGTTCAGAAAGACAAGTAGAAACCTAGCACGCTCCTTATTTTGGAAGAATGTCAAAATTTATGTCATTGTCGGCGCAATTTTAATAGTAAGTCCAACATTGCGATCAATTTCAGATCTTTTTAATCTCTATTGCAGTCTGATTCATTTTTTCTGTTGCAGGTTGTAGTATACGTGATTGTTTCTATAACATGCGGAGGTTTGGCTTGGCAAAAATGTGTGGGAAATTAATATATTATGTGTATGTACAATACAATGTTCAATGCCAATTGAATATATACAGAAGAAAAGTGAAAAGTGCGTGAAAATCTAGTATAAGACTGAAAATTATTAGATCCGCGAAATTACACTATTTACAGATTTATTGTT
>NW_017259334.1:1035439-1043018 GCF_001594045.1 Atta colombica | reverse complement strand
CACACACATATATACATATATATATATATATATATACACATCTACAATATTTATAAATAATACTTATTTATATGATTATTATTTTACAAGAATCATAACACCATTTATATTCTGTGGACAAGATGTATAACTTTAATTTTCACACCGAAATGCACCATGTTATATCTTATTTTACGAAAAGATAAAAATAAAAACATTTTCTTGTTCAAATTCTATGTTTTATAATTTATTATGTCCATTCTCTATGTGAAGATAATGTATTTCAAGCTGTGTAAAACAGTATAATTTGCATAACATTCTTGACTCAATCGGACGAAGCAACGAGAAATATTAATGCTAGAAATTATACAAAAAATGGAACAGACTACTAAGAAAAACAGATCTGCTCTCATTTGGAGATTCCAATTTCCTCTAAAAATCGACACGGTATCGACAGAACGTCATCCGGATCGTGTCGATCCGAGGCGAGGCGAGGTGAAGCTGAGGTGAGGTGAGATGAGGCGAGGCGAGGCGAGGCGAGGCGAGGCGAGGCGAGGGTCCATAAGTCGATTCTCTCGCTACAGGGCGTGCGCGGTGCGCCGCGATGCAACGAGAACGACGTCGTTCGGCGCTGGGCGCAGCGGTGTGCGACGGGTGGCGGCGTCGTGGCGCGGGCGCTCTTTGGCCCTCTCCCGTCGCAAAGCCCGGGCCATCGCAGCAGCCCGGCGGCTCTCGCAGGATGTCGATGTCTCGCGCGGCGCGCCCTTCGGGAGGTGCCGAAGTGTCTTCGTACCTCGTATACACGCGCCACGATTGATCGCACTCCGTCCCCAAACTCCGAGATTTTGAGCAAAACATTCCTTCCTTCTTTTTATAGACGTCCCGTCCTATCTCCTGTCTCGTTCAACAAGTTTCACGATCTCTTCCTAGAAATTTTCTTTCGTAAAAGAAGAGAAAAAAAACATTAAAAGAATCCATCGACAGATCAGTAACAAGAAAAGGAAGAAAAAAGCGAGAAGTTTAGAAGCGCGCGTTTTTTTTTTCAGTTTCGTCCATCCTCCCTTCCAGATAGAAAAAAAAGTAGCGGCGTAAAAAAAGCTCGCGGGAAAACGCGCGGCCCGTACCGCGTACGCACCCTCAAAAAACGAGCCGCTCCACGTACGCGTATGCGTGAGAAACGCGTTGGTGCGTGTGTTTACAACCTGTGGGTGGTGCGGCAGCGGCGGCGTTAGGCACCTATTACGGGATATGGATTCGCGGTGGACCCGGCTGGAGACGGAAGATTGCAGATGACGAGATCCTCGACCGCGTGCCCGGCGAGAGGAGGCGCCGAATGAAAGTGAAAACGAGAAATTGCACGGTGGGCATTGCGATGCGAGAGGGAGGATGCGTCGCCCTCGGGAGAACAACGAAGGGTGCTGGGAAGATGAATGCCAAAAGGCGACGAATGCCTTGAGCTCTCTCCGTAAGTGCCCTTTCTTTCCCTTCTTCTTTCGCCGACTCTCTTCGAGCGAGACGAGCGAGACGCGCCAAGTAAGTCGCGGCATTCGCGACATTATTGGAGGGAAAAATTGACATACTAATATACATTTATCAACTCCCGCTTTGCGTTAAATAAACGCGAGTGTTTCGTAATTCGATTTCTGTGGCTCGAAATCATTCGCTACATTGAATCATGAGATTATCAGGATTATCAGGATTAGCTGAATTATTTATGATACGTTGCACGAAATTTTAAGGTAGCATCGCAAGATCGATCGAACGGTAGATTATTCTTGAAATAGATGGCCGAAATTTGCTGAAGTATTTTTGGGCCGCGATCTGAGATTGGTTTTTACTTTTAGATAGAAATATCGTGACCTTAATATTATGTATTTAAAATGAATAACTCAATGAATGAAATACTAAAAGAATGATTTATAGATACAGATCGGAAAATAATTTTGTTGAACCATCAAAATAATTGTATTTTAGGAGGAAACTCATGCATGAGTATGAATGCTGTCCAAAATTATTCTAACAACTAGTTTGAGCGTCATATAATTATTTTAATAGTCTAATTAAAATAAAATTATTTTTAGATCTATATTTGATTTTTAGATACTTCAGTTAAACCGTGAAGATCCTTCGTCAAAGATAATTTAAGTTTTCTAACTTTATTATCAATAAAGTTTTCATTTAAATTCACTCTAATTCTGTTTAATAAGATTTTGAAATATTTCTAATATAATATAATGAGAAAATATTTTCAGTTTTATAAATGCTAATCGAGCAATTATTTTTCTACGTTAATTCCGATGTTGTGATAACTTTCGACCTATCATTTGCCGACGTTTATATTTCATTCCGTTGCGTGCTTTATTGCGTGCATCTAGTAACGAAAGACGTATAGTTTAGATAAAAACATCGCGAACGCAACATCGCCGGTGCAAAAAGGCAATGAACTGCTACGCGATATGAATAACGTTGGAGTGGAAAATACTCTACCTTTTCGCCGCACGCGACGGAAGCGACGGAAGCGACGGAAAATCGTTGCCACGGAATTCTGGGAAAACAACAAATGTACCAGAGAAGATAATATTAACACTGTATGCTAGATATAGTATCTTCGTATCGATTCCTGTAAACGTAATCTTTCGGCCTCACTATACTGATACCGTTACAATCGTCTTTTCATTGTGTGCATTTAAATATGAACGCTGTCGCAATGTATTTCCTTGTATTTAATTTTGATCACTTATTTTATCCAGCTATTTATATTTTCATTGAAAAAAAAATATATACATTTATTCTTTTGTAAACAAGAACTGCATAAAAAAAAAAATGTTGGATCATCGACATTTTTTTCGGATCTTTATCAAATTTTTAGATTTGAGCAAAATCATTAATTCTTTCTATGAATATAATAAATAACGTTAAGCGAAAAGTTGAATTTCTTAATAGCGTTAAAGCTCAACTTCTTCTTCATCTTTTAATTCCTTTATAATCAGTAATTTTTTTACTTTTCCAAAAACTTTTTGGAAACCGGAATTTCTTAATAATTGAAGTAATTTTAATTATTATGATAAATAAAAAAACAATATAGAAAAGTAATTATATAAAATTCTTGATAATTCGCGATCGACATTATTCTGTCGCGAAACTATCTGTGTTACTGTGGTCGATCCGAAATATAGGCGTCTGACCCTACATTTTATTTCTGCTGTGCCTAGTGTTTCCTTAATGCGCGCGGGGAGTCATTTTGATGGAGAAATATTCGATGCCACGTATACCGGCCATAAAACGTTCGACGAACGGGAGGGTTCGTCCTGGAAATGGCGTTAGGGACGAGCGGGAAGAATGTTCATTGACGTTAGAGACCCCCGTATCCTGGCAAGGAAACGTTTTTACTCTGGTCTGACTCATTCGTAGGACGACAAATGTCCTTTGAAAATAGCAGGGCATTGTCTTTCTTCGCAGCGAGTAAACGAATAAACCGAGCTGCATGATATGATTTTAGTAGTTACCCTTAACTCCTTTCCAGCCAGTATATTTTCCAAAACTGGAAGCTGGATTCATTTGAAAGAATCATTTGATTGAAAAAAATTTACCTGTTACAAATCCAAACAGAAGAAATGTCACATTACAAATATCAGGCAGTGAATGTTAAAGTTAAAAAAATCTTTTAAAATTCATTATGTGTATTTTAAAAATTAATTGAATATTTTTCATATTTAATATTTTAATATTTGACATTTTAACATTTAACATTTTAAATATTTGTAAAAATATAAATAATTAAATTAAACATTTTTTAATAAAAAAACCGTATATATTTTCATATAAAAGTAACTTAATATTTTTTTTTTTATATTATTGATATGAAAGAAAGCCTTTTTATTTGATTTAAAATGAATTCTGGAATTTATTTTGATTAAAGAACATAAAAATATAAAAAGTATACTATTAATCTATATACTATTAATCTATAAGTCTTAATAACGTAATAACGTAATATTACGTCAGATATAGTATTACGTCAACTGCAACTACAATTTATAAAAAGATAGTATTACGTCAGCGGCTGTTAATTTAACTCAATTGTTATTTACATTTCGGGCGATCATATGCTTGTCAATATTCAATTAGTAAATAAATGCGCGCGTAAAAGCGAGCTGGCATTCTTCAATTTCCTCGTTATCGAAATACGAAAATGTGACGTTTGACAATGATTTAACAATTACATTATACGCGAAGCGGTTCGAATTTGGAGAAGTGTAATCACCGAAGACTCGGCAGTAACTTTGGTAAGAGTAATTATGTATTCCCCGTGCACGTAGTAGCGTCTTAGCGAGTATCTTGTTACTTGGCTAACAACAACTCTATGCACAGCGAGCTTATCTATAAGACTTAGAAACAACACAACTAAGCGCCTAAGTACATAAATCCGCTTTTCCTAAGATAAATACTAACTCCGCGATATATGTTTTACACGTTGTACTCGCGTCAATGCATTTTAATTAACTTTGCTGATAAAATCTACAAAGCTTTGCTTCATATCTCATACATTAATAAAATGTCATGTTATATACGTAATGTAGAAATCGACTCTAATTATCGATTCTGCAGCAGCCGCGGGATAATAATCGCCGTGGCTCATAATTATGTTTTACAATTTCGATTGAAATTATCACTACGCTGCGAACAGAATAATTAACTCGAAGAGAACCAGATTTAATTTTCTATTTGACGTAATTAATTTCCTACAAAGTAGATCCTTGCATCTTATATATAATTAAGAATATTGAAGTTCGCGCTTCCGAAATTGCCCGGCAGCGTCAGACATAAAGAAAGACAGAACGAAGGTTCTTTACATAAATGTTAACATAAATGTTAAACGTAAATACATCGTAGTATTTTATATTGGCCGAGAGATGAAAAATAATTTTTCATTTATTTTATATTCATTATTTAAGAGACAGAATCTCAGTGAAAAGGTTAAACAATTTTGCTTTTGAAGAATATACGGAAAGAACGGTTTTGCTAAAGTATCTAACTATTAATCTATATAGAAATAGATCTCTGAAAATAATTTTGTTGAAATAATCATTAAGCTGATTTATAGAATATCAAAACTTTTTATCAAAATATTGCTTATTATGCTTGAGCATCTCATATAATTATTTTGATAAAATTATTTTCAGATTTGTATCTAAATTTTTAAATAGTCCAACAAAATAGTTCTTTTCGTGTAGGAAAAATTAAATATTAAATATTTATAATCAATTATTAAAAGTTTATAAATAATAATAAATTAATAAAAAGTTTTTTTGTATAATTAGTTATGTCCTATTTACATGTCATATGAGTAAATGTCTTTGAGGCAAAATTAATTTCACAGTGATATATGCACGCTTGAGCGAAAGGTCTTAAAGAGCAATTTTTTCATCAACTACCCCGGAAATTCTTCGATGACTAATAATCGAGATAAGCATTGCAATGAAAATCATACGCCATCTCGGCGTGCACTCGCGCGATCGTCTCTTTTGCGAAGGGATAAAGAGAACGCCTTTGATATCTGGGGGTTGTCGCTGGAACGAAGACCACGCGCGTTCACCAACTCTTTTCACGGGAATATTTTCGCATCGCACGGTTAAAAGCAGCCCTCTCGCTTCCTCTTCGCGCAAAAAGCAAGGAGGAAGCGCGGCATTGGGGTGATCTGTCTCTCAAGGGCCGATTCTTTCAGGCTGCAAACCCGGTGGATTGTGTGCGCAAGGGCCTACCCTCTTTAGAATTCCCCGTCCGTAAAGGAGCGAAGAGCTCGTGTCGAAGACAAAGACGAGGGGGTGAAAGGAGTGAGGAGAGGCGCGAGGGAGAGGTGTTTGGGGACTCTCCGAGAGGGAGAGGTGCGATTGAGGGGAGGTGAAAAAGCGAGAGGGAGATAAGAAGATAAGGAAAATGGGCGAGAGCTCGCCGGATCTCAGCCTCCGGCTACGCCAGGGCAGTTCCGACTCCAGAGATTCCTTCTACATGGACTTCGCACAGGTACGCGGGAAAAGAGGGGAAGGTGAGACATCTTGTAGATTAAAAATCATCTGTCTTGAGTTTGAGCCAAGGGTAATTACCCGGAAAGATTTCGGCGCAATGCGAATTACGAGACGAGTGAAATCCTTAACCCGCCATTTCACTTATGACGGATTATTACGAAAAGGGCATAAATTCATGGATTTTCTACCCTTTAATACATTTTTTAAATCTTGATTACATTATAAAATAAGAGAAAAGTCTGATAGCTACCAAATGTATTTTATATTCAATCAAAAATTAAAATTCAGAAAAAATTTAGAAAATTAAAAAATTTTAGTTTGTCCAATTTTTATATTAACCAAATATAATCGAAATTTTTTACTAAAACATTTAGTAATTATCATGCTATCTATTCTTTACGTACTTGTTAATTGATGTGGAGCGACAGAAGATAATTTCTAAAACGTGAATGTCAGAGCTTAATAAATTTCTATTAAGTTATACTTGGAGTATTTATATCCGATATTCTTCTAAAATCGAGTTAAAGCGCAACGATGTGTCAATAACTGAAATATCACTTCAATGAAGCCACATGCAACGGAGCCTCAAAAACAAATTCAATATCCTTGTAAATATCTTCAAAAATAGCACAATTGTAAAATTGGCTGTTCTATGGGAAATGGGTATAAATTATGTATTCTCGATTAAAGTCTCCATTAAATATTTACTCTGTTCACGTGTCATTTCATATTTGATGAATGCAGCGCTTTTTTATTGCTATTGATTTACTAATATTGCCCATTTAATGAATATTTTTTAATTTTACTAAAGTACTGGCTGTAATTTATGCGAGAAACATTTCAATATCCTAAAAAATTATTTTACTGAAAATAAGATGGATCCTTTAAAATGGCGCCGATTATAGTAACATATACCTCCTAATTCTATTTCACAGGGTATCGATTCCGATATCGAGGAAGTGACGCGGCCAGGCGATAATAATTCCGATCCCATGCTGGAAAATCATCTGGAGGAGAACGGGAACGATTTACCACCGATTGAGGATATTACGACGATCCCCGAGGAGGCCTCGGAAGAATTAAGAGAGGAGGAGGAAGCGGCCGCATTGGAGGCCGCACTTAGAACGCCAGACGGTGGCACGATTAGCACGGAAATCGAGAAACCGTCGACTGCATCGCTCATGCAAGAGTGAGTACAGAAAATGCCTTTACCTTTGCTACTAAGTACCAATCATTCTATAATGCACGCCACTCGAGGCATGTCTCATTTACTTCCCCCATTGCTAATTTTCGCGATCGTCAACGTGCCTCAAGAACTTCTTGACTAAAAAATTGGAATAAGCAGTGAACACATAAAACGAATAAACAGCATTTTCGCAGCAAAATAATCTTTAACAAGTAAGTGAAGAAGAAGTCTATGTTCAGTTGAAGTAGACATTGGTGCCTAATAATATTTTTACATGACTGTTATAATTTTCGGTTCAAACAAATTGCGCATCAATTTATCAGGCTTGAATTAATAAAGTCTTAAATTGAAGCTGAAGTACTTAATATATTATAAATTAAATTAACAA